>NW_016157528.1:124073-134722 GCF_001687245.7 Rhagoletis zephyria
CAGCAGGAAGGGCCGCGTGCTGGCTCCAGAAGTTGAAGGGCCCATAATCTCCGTCTCACAAATTGGCCGGAATGCGAGCAACCTCACTATTGGTGGATGTGTGAATGGGCAGGAGCGAGTGCTGACAGTGGATACTGGAGCGTCACATTCCATTATTCGACCTGATGTGACTACTTTTTATGTGAAGCCACTACCTGGAGCAAAGCTGCAGACTGCAACTGGTGAGCGAACCCAAGTGTTAGGAGAAGTACTATGCGAGGTAATAATCGACGGGTTGGCCTCGTACACGAAGTTTATTGTCGCAGACATTGTGGATGAAGTCATCATCGGCGTGGATTTCCTACTTGGGCAAGGCATGAAGATTGACCTCCAGGGAATGATCCTAACCTATGGCGACAGAAAAGTGCCACTTAGGGTTGGTTACGACAGCCAGTACTGCAGTAGACGGTTAGTCTTAGAGGAAGTGTCGACAATTCCACCAGAAACGGAAGCGGTTAGTTGGGCGGAGGTTGGAAGTGATGGAGACGGTGTGGTTTCGTCAGGAGATGGAAGCGGTTCACCGATAAAGGAAAAGCGTGACGGTTCCGCTAGCTCAGTGAAGAAAAGGTTGCAACAAGGTAGTGATTATGGCGAGCCAGGCAGTGTTTCCGGCAGGAGGAAAGCCACTGAACCACGTTGCAATGGTGATACGCCGGTGGCCGGAAATGGAAGCGGCTGTGAAAGCAGTAGGCGCGCTTTGAAGTGTCCCGAAAAAGGTGGTCGGAAAAGGCGAGCAGTTAAGCCGGAAGCCAAGGTTGAGATTATACATGTCCGGTCAATGAAGTTAGCATCGGCGGAAGAGCGAGATACGAAACGACGGCGGAAGTTTCAGCGTAAGGATCCGGATGTAGCAAGATGTGCTAAAGGCAGTGCAGCACGAAGGCGGGAGTCTGGGTGTCGTGGACAGATGCGGCATAGATCTGGCAAAAAGGGTGCCCATGAGAAGAGACATGGTCTGGTCACCACCAGTGGCCGGCTGAAGCACGACCATGTGAGATGGTGCACCACCGGAGATAAGCTGGAAGCAATGTCCAGTAACGCATCGAACCGAGAGGAGCTACAGGAAGGTGATTCGTTGTTGTTGCACATGCCGCAGCCGAAGAAAGGCTTCACCTCCAAGCAAAGACTTGACTGGAAAGATCCGTTGAAGATTGACAAACGGCTGAAGGACGCAGTGCAACAAATCCAGACAATGGGGAGACCGAGGACCAAGATGAAAGTGGTCCACTTGGAAAGACTTGCAGCGGTTGGAGCGGCAAGTGTGTCTGATCGGGACGATCAGACTTAGGTGGAGGGCAGTGTGGCGAATACTGCGGCAACACAAAGCGAACAACGAGAAATAGGCAGAATGTTCGAGGAATGACGTAGAATGTTCCACAAAGAGAAACGTCAAGTTGGATGAACACTGCGAACAGCGAGAGAAAGAGAATGAGCGATAAACTTCAGAACGTTCTAGAGTTGCCATAAGTGTGCGCAGGTATATAAGAGCCACGACACAGCGGAGTTGAGACAGTTACAAGTCAGCAAGCTACAAGTAAAGTGAGCGGAGAATCGAGTTGCGAATAAGCAAGCTATAAGTTTAATTGTGTTAACAAGTAGTAAAGCGTTGTTATTGCTTTAACAAGTATTGTAAAGTGTTTTTACTGTATTAGCAAGTATTGTAAATTGTTTGTTGTACAATAAAGTTAATTGTACTACAATTCGGTCATCGTTAGCATTTATTTAACAATCCAGCGATACGAGCCCGAGTATATTTGGGTAATCCCTCAAGGTTTCGAGGATAATCGTAACAATACTAATGCTAATCGCTATACATAATACAAATTACGATACTGGTAGCCATGGCTACTAGACCAGAAACTAGACCCCAGTCGCCATACATCATAGGGCCATTAGTTGCAAAAGTTACCAAAATGAAATAAAAGTTACCAAGTTACCAAACCGTTNCGATTTCATATGCTTGTGGGTGTTCTAATTTTGAAAGCGCGAATTTCGCTGTGGTCAGTTCGCCGTTCGCCGACATTGTATTTCAGCTATTAGTGAAAAAGTGTGAGTGTATTGAAAATTGAATGTGGAAAATTCATGAACCAATTAGAACAGATCAGTAGCTCGTTTCTGTAACAAATCTCTACCAAGGCGAATTAGATATGAATTCGCCGCCCGGTTCTCTATTGCTAATTAGTAGGTGAGAGTGACGTATTTTCTCTACCAGTAGAGAAATAGTCGGTAGAGAAAAGTTACAGAAACGGGCTACTGACCGGTTGAGAAGCAGCCATTTGTAATAATAGTGGAGAAAAAAGTGTGTGACGTTCCTAATTTTAAAGTTTGTTATTTCTGTTTTGCTTTTTTCTTTATGTGTATTTTGTCGGTGGTTTATTTCGGTGATTTTTAAGCGATTTTCAATAAACTTTTTGTGCAAATGTGATGAAAATGAAGTGCGCGGTGATTGGTTGCAAAAACACGTACAAAAATAATAAATTGGTTAGTACAAACAATTGCTTGCATTTTTTTCTTTATGCTTCGTGTTCATATTTTTTGTTTGCTTTTCAAAGGAAATAACATGGCGCCGAAATTACGTCAGCCAGAAAATTACTTTTTTCTTTTGCTTCATCTTGTAAGATCTTGTGTAGTTGGATCATGGGGAAAATTTAATGTGTAACGTCCCCGTAAGGGTCTTCACACCTGCTAGTTGATACTTGGCAATTTTATCAACTGTGAACGTCCTTTTTCGCTTTCTTTTATTAGTCTGGTAAACTATGTTTTATGTTTATGTTTTTCATTAAAAAAAATAAATAAAAAAAAGAAAATTGAAGAATTTTTACTTACTCATATTCGTTACTTGCTGTCTCCATAGGCGTACAGAGAAATTTTTATACTTGGGCATTTGATCGCAGAAGATTTCGTTTCAAAAAGTGCTTACGAGTACATTCCACATAACAAAAATTACTATATTCGCAAAAATAGCTTACCCCGTGTTGTTTTGAGCAGAGACGTGAACCGGTTTTGAACCGAACCGGTTTTGAACCGGAAAACCGCTTACCGAACCGAAATTTTCCACAAATGTTTGATCCGAACCGAAAACCGAACCACTTTCTATAAAGGTTTAAAGGTTCGTTTCAACCAATTTTCAATAGATAAATGTACCCATTTTATTCTTTTTGTTAAACATGGTAATACCTACCATGTTTGTGTACCATGTGACAATATCAAATGTAAGGCAACCCATCTCATTTGACAGACACTTGACCCTTAACCTTGAGCGTTGTTGCACTTGACACTGACACTTAAACTTACGCGTTATTTTTTTGTTTTTCGAACCGTTGAACCGAATCGAAACCCCGGTTCAAAGATCAAAAAAACCGCTTTGATAAACCAATCCAAAAGTGCAAAAACGATTCGAACCATTGAGCCGAACCGACCAAATTTTTCATCCGGTTCACTTCCCTGGTTTTGAGAATATATTTTATAGAAAAACACAATTATAAAAATTAAAAAAAGTCGCCGCGATTGTTAGCAATTTAGGCGGAACAAATAAAGACTTTTTTAATGACCTTGGTGTAACAGTCGATACTCCGTGGTGAGTTAAATTCCAAGCTTTAATAAGTTTACTGTTTTTTATTTATATTTTTTAAAATACACTTAATTTTCAGGTTCGTTTACGATAATATCCGCATATTTGTGTTTGTAGATGCACCGCATCTTATTAAACTATTGCGAAACCACTTTTTAGGCAGTGGTTTCATTATTAATAGCAAGGAAGTGAGAAAGGAAGTTATCGTCGAGCTGCTTTCTTGTACTTCATCGGAACTGAGTATAGCACACAAAATTAATAGTAGTCATCTTAGTGTCGCTGGCTTCCAAAGGCAAAAGGTTAAAATGGCTACGAAACTCTGACTGGTTCGACGTGATGAACGCAAGAGTTCCGTACCCTGACTCCAGACCTCGTACACACGCATACGGATTGGCCCTCGATGTTCAAATTGAAATACCTCGGCAAATGACGGAAATGGTGTCTGAAATGCCGATAATTTGAAAGATAAGTCGATTACCTTTTCAGAAAGGTAAAAAATGAGGAGTGTCTAATCAAACTATTGTATCATTATTGTAGACAATAATAATGTTGTCGAGTCGTAGAATTTAGCCCAATTTTCGACTTTCGCAATGCTTAAGGGTCCCCAAAAATATTAAAATTCAGGCATTATTCAGTCAAATTTGGCATTGAAGCTGCTTTACGACGACATCCACCCGCGGTTCAACCTTAAGTATATCCTAACGTACAGGTTGAACCAGGATGTTCTAGAAAATTTTGTCGGTCTCATTCGTTCAAAAGGGTTTGAATGACCATCCTGATCGCCAGCAGTTCAAATATCGCTTGCGCTCTTATATTTTGGGTTTTAACGAGGGCGAGTTGTCAGAAAACGCAAACGTTTCATTTGATGACACTACCGACCTTGAGTTGGAAAGCAAATCTCTTACAGGCGAGAAAAAAGTTAACTCATGTCAACTTTTAAAACACGTAAAACTTTTTATTTAGGCATTATTGTTAACAAACTTTCGCAGCAATCTGTTAATAATAATATCGACGACAGCTGCATGCAGGAAGAGCAATGGTTGGAATGTTTGGAGGACGACGGCCTTGAGAACCTTGCGGGTTACATTTGTAACAGGCTACATAGCTTGCTTCCTGAGATGAGAGCGCAAGACCTTGATGAGAGCTTTACCTGGGTTAACCATCTCACAGAAGGTGGCCTGTCAAAACCTACGGACCAAATGATGACACATATGCGACAATCAAAAAAAGTTTTTGACGGCATTAACGGGTTGAAACCTATGAGTTCGTTCTTAGAAGAGCACATCAAAAACGCCGAGCATATACGCTTTGATGTAAGAATCAAAAAATTGTTTTTCCGCGCCTGTATGTTCTTTAGAATTAGAACCTTAAATAAGGAAATTTGCGAAAATACGCGCACTCGAAAGCGAAAGTTAAAGAAAACTGCTACATAAAATAACAGCAACAATAGTTGCAACATTCGACATGGTCCTTTGAGAATGCATTGTAATATATTCACTTCGGTAAGAAAACCTTATTACACTATTTATGTTACAATACTCTTACATCATTTCATACAAGTACTTAAGCAATGACCCAGATAGTAATCAATTTAGCACAAGTTTACTTGTATTCGTCAAACTTCCTGTTCTTCGCCGCCTCCTATTAAATGACCTCAATAACACTAATACTTTGGTAAGAAATTAAGTTGATTTCATTCTTAATATTCACTTTTATTTTGTATAAATATTTCATTTATTTTCATATGTATTTCAGCTACGTTCCAGGGTGCAATAACATCTTAGACAAGGTTGTAGCACAATACCTTTCACCATTGGCACCCGAAAAGTTATGAGTATTACTGCTTGGTCCTTTGAGAAAGAGTCAAGCTCTGAACACATCGAAAACGACATCACCACACGACACGGCATTAAGGTTTTATCTACATAATCTAAACGCCTTGTCGACGGCGACATGATTTTTTTGAACGCAGCAGCGACCTCATGAATTTGTTTGAGATTGACATAAAAAAAGAGGAAGAATCTTATCTGTCCCGTCGTTTCCAATGTGCTCCAAACTTTAAACGTTTTTTGGTAAGTAAATACGATGGTATTGTTAAGAAAAAAAACGTTATAGCACTTTTCCAGATTATTATGAGCTGGTCAACACTATAACCTAATCTAGGTCTTGGTACCTGTAAGAATGGCTTTGGATTTAGCAGAGTACAATTGCATTTGTTTGCGTTGCGTTCGAATATTCCAATACTTTTCTATTGAAACTTTTAAAGTTTTCCGATGTGACCAGATGAATCTAAATATTTTGATGCAATGAGGAAATTCGCCGGTTGTTCGTCCTTCTTTTCACAAATAGTTTATTTAGTGAGTACAGAATCCGGAATATCTGCAATTTGTCACGGTGATTGTTGGGTCACAGAACAAAAAATGCTGCTGAGGTAAAATGTTTAATGAATTTACGTTTGAACAAGTAAGAAAGTCTAAGTTCGGGCGGAGCCAAACATTAGATACCCGGCGCACGTATTAAATATATGTTTTTCACCTTACCGAAACCTACCGCTACATGCTAAGCCGGGGCGTATCAATTTTGAGTAAATTAGAGTCCTTAGATTTCGAAATTTTAAAGTTTCAAGCAGTTCTGAAATTTACCGTTATATGAAAAGCGGCCTCAATTTTAGTCCACTTTCAATAATTTTCAACGTTTTGCTTTTATGTGGCAAGCACAATAACCCTACCGAGTTTGGTACAAATTGGTAGAACGGTTACCGAGATACATATATGTGATCATAAGTGGGCGGTGCCACGTCCATTTTCCAAAATTTTATCACAAACGTATTTCTTGGTTAAGAATTGTAGCAAGCATCAATTTTGAATAAATTAGCTTTAATATTTACTGATTTATCGAAGATTTTNCATGCATCCCGAAAAATGCACTGTTTGGTGTGGTTTGTACGCTGGTGGAATCATTGGACCGTATTTTTTCAAAGATGCTGTTGGACGCAACGTTACGGTGAATGGCGATCGCTATCGTTCGATGCTAACAAACTTTTTGTTGCCAAAAATGGAAGAACTGAACTTGGTTGACATGTGGTTTCAACAAGATGGCGCTACATGCCACACAGCTCGCGATTCTATGGCCATTTTGAGGGAAAACTTCGGAGAACAATTCATCTCAAGAAATGGACCGGTAAGTTGGCCACCAAGATCATGCGATTTGACGCCTTTAGACTATTTTTTGTGGGGCTACGTCAAGTCTAAAGTCTACAGAAATAAGCCAGCAACTATTCCAGCTTTGGAAGACAACATTTCCGAAGAAATTCGGGCTATTCCGGCCGAAATGCTCGAAAAAGTTGCCCAAAATTGGACTTTCCGAATGGACCACCTAAGACGCAGCCGCGGTCAACATTTAAATGAAATTATCTTCAAAAAGTAAATGTCATGGACCAATCTAACGTTTCAAATAAAGAACCGATGAGATTTTGCAAATTTTATGCGTTTTTTTTAAAAAAAAAGGTATCAAGCTCTTAAAAAATCACCCGTTAGCTGCGCCAATTTCTTTAGGTTTGCTTAGTGGAGTTTCAGCTGATACGATACAGTTCCATTGCGTTGGATATAGAAAATTTACTATTTTGTGCACAACCAAAGCGATGCGTGATGAACATTTAAACGCCTTCATTAAGTTATATACATCAGAAGTTTTTAGTTGGTTGAAAACACCAGAATCATGTGACAGCGCCGAAAGGTTTGCAAAATTGTATGTTTCTTATAAAAAAATTGTGATTTATTTACATAGCATACATATGTACACATTTAGATCATATAATTAATTTATAACTCATTTGCAAAATTCTTTTTATAAAATTTCCCGAAGATTTCGCGAGGGACTGAAAACCTATGGATGTTTTGCGCTTGGTCTTGCTTTGGATATTTTACCAATGATAACTTAACTTACTTACTTAAATAAACATGACGATGAAATGGAAACTGGTGCGCCAATTTTGAATATTCCGCCCAGCGATCTGTGCCGACATAAAATTACCGATATAGTCATTGACATACATATATATAGTCGTTGTGCTGGGTATGCAGTTACAGTTGCACGGCTATACTCAATCCCGACTCTTGCGGGAGTGCAATGGGGTATAGTCGTTGTGCTGGGTATGCAGTTACAGTTGCACGGCTATACTCAATCCCGACTCTTGCGTCCTCGTTCGCGCACTCTGGGCAGCGTGAGCAATCCATGTGCAAGATGCGGTAACCAACCCGAGTGGAGCCTTGGGTCACGGCAAAAAGAGAGGGAGCTTCGGAGGGGCCACTCCCACTTATTCGGTTTAAGGGCTCACTGAAGTCTGCAGCGTCTGCTCACCAAGAGGTGCGGCTGCAAGCGGGCGTCTGTCTTGGATTAAGCGGCCTGCTATACAAATGTGTATCCGGTTGAATACCATCCACCGCAGCAATGGTTGTGCGCTGGGTTTGTGACCCGCCACGTAAAAAAATATAGCCAATGAAAAGACCAAAAAAGCCTCGGATAACTGCATCTCCACACGTTGACGACCCCCGCAAACGGAACAAGGACTATGAATTACAGATATGCACCTGGAATGTCCGGACCCTCTATAGGGAAGGTGCTGGATGTCATAACAAAATACCAGGCTGACATCAAAAAAAATTTGCAGCATGCGACATCTACTACAGCTGCCATGAGAAGGCACACAAATTTGGTGTCGGATTTGTGGTTGGGCGGAGACTCCGACACCTTGTCTCCCGGTTCACGCCCATCAGTGAGCGAATCGCCACAATCCGCATAAAGGCAAAATTTAACAACATCAGGCTAATTTGTGTGCACGCCCGGATGGAAGAGAAGGACGACAAGACTAAGGAGCTTTTCTATGAGCGTCTAGGAGAAGCGTATGAGCGCTGCCCCCGCCACGATATTAAAATCGTTCTGGGCGACTTTAACTCCAGGGTGGGCAATGAGGGCATATTTGGTCCAACAGTCGGAAAATTCAGCTTTCATGACAACACCTCCGACAACGGAGAGAGGCTGATCGACTTCGCCGCGGCACGGAACATGGTAGTCAGTAGTACCAGACACCAGCATCAAAACACCCACAAAGCAACTTGGGTGTCCCCTGATCAAAGAAAAAAGAACCAAATTGATCATGTTGTGATAGATGGAAGATACGCTTCGAGCGTTCTTGATGTGCGCTCTATCCGAGGTGCCAACATCGACTCGGATCACTTCCTTGTTGCAGCTAAGGTCCGCATGCGCCTCTGTATAATAAAAAACGAGCGGCAGGCAACGCAGCGAAAGTTCGACATCGCAAAGCGGCAGTCACAACGGACAGCCGAAAAATTTAGCAACCGACTCTCAATCCTGCTTAATCAAGCAACTCCTCATCGCCTGTACATAAATGAGCAGTGGGACTCCATCTCCCAATCCCTGCGTACCGCTGCGGAAGAGGTTGTTGGTTACTACCAACCGCGCAGAAACAACTGGTACGACGAAGAGTGCCGCGCGGCTGCTGCAGAAAAATACGCAGCGTACAAAGCTACCCTTCAGCCAATGGCGCGCGACAATTGAGCGTTACCGGGAGAAAAGGAGGGAAGAGAGACGCCTTTTCAAGAGAAAGAAAAGAGAGGCAGAAAGGCGTGAGTGCGAAGAGCTTGAGATGCTGGCAGACAGGAACGCGGCTCGAAAATTCTATCAGAAAATAAGGCTTTCTGCACATTGGTCGTCCAATCACAGTTGCTCTCATCGTTACAATCATGATGCAACGATTACATGACGACTAACTTTCGCCACTCGGTAGTGATATTTGAATTCGTTTGACGTCTAAAATTTCACTTGGAGCAGGTATTTTCTGTTTTTCTGGTTGATATTTTCGCGAAATATTTACAAAAACCTGAAATTTTTAAAATATAGACTGTGCTTCAACAATTCTAGACATCCTATTTCAGTAATATCTCTTCTTTTCCTGAAATGTGTTTTGTGCATGTACACAGAGACTTTTCACAATTTCGTCATATTTTATAGTTAAAACGCTCACATTTATTGAATTTAATGCAATTATCCACTTTTTAATAATTTCCACAGATTTTATGCAAAAAATACTAATTTTTATGCAATTTTAATGCAAATATTAACTTTTTCACAAATTTCCCCCCATAAAATGTAAACAAATAATGCGTGCACAATAATTAGCAAACGACAGTGCCGTACTTATTCGTTTCTGCATCTTCTACGATTTGCCGATAACTAGCCGATAACGACAAGTGTGCAGATCTCCTTTGAAATGCATGTGCTCGGCTCAAAATTTCAGGGCGAGACGATAACGCAACTATGATTGGACGACAAGTGTGCAATACCCAAATCCCTCGCATGAGTTATTATCGGTAAAAAATTGGGTACGCTCAAATCTGGCATCGCTGCAGCAAGTACAGCGCCAGTGAAACAGTGTTGATATTTTAAGTACAATTTCAACATCAAAAATACTTTTTGTACCAAACTCTAAAATCTCTTCTAGCACTTTGCTTCTTCCTCCGTATACATTTAAGTATATGGATATACCTATATTTCATATTGGCTGCGTTTCTTTATACATTCCGGATAAACCCATTTCACAACCAGAATAAACAGAATGCCATTGAAATATACGTTTACATATTGTGGCGAATACTGCGGCAACACAAAGCGAACAACGAGAAATAGGCAGAATGTTCGAGGAATGACGTAGAATGTTCCACAAAGAGAAACGTCAAGTTGGATGAACACTGCGAACAGCGAGAGAAAGAGAATGAGCGATAAACTTCAGAACGTTCTAGAGTTGCCATAAGTGTGAGCGCAGGTATATAAGAGCCACGACACAGCGGAGTTGGGACAGTTACAAGTCAGCAAGCTACAAGTAAAGTGAGCGGAGAATCGAGTTGCGAATAAGCAAGCTATAAGTTTAATTGTGTTAACAAGTAGTAAAGCGTTGTTATTGCTTTAACAAGTATTGTAAAGTGTTTTTACTGTATTAGCAAGTATTGTAAATTGTTTGTTG
>NW_016157528.1:136612-143743 GCF_001687245.7 Rhagoletis zephyria
TATGTAAATTCCTTGCGTTGAAATTATAAATTTCCCTTGAGGATTTCCATTTTATCGATAGTGATCTCATTTTATGTTCATTAATATGAACTGACCTATATAGTGTACGAATGTTTTATCATCATTGTCTTCATCTTTGACAAAATTACACGGTCACCCGGTATTTATTTTATTTTTTTTTAATAATTTTAATTATTTTTTTTATAAAATGTTAGCTCATTATCAAACAAAAACCTCGCAAATAAATCGAAACTTGAAAGAATGAAAAAAGTCAACAAAGTTTCATCAAATTTTCACAGTTTTTGTTCAGAATTTGTAGACATGTTTTGGGTTAACATTTTTTTAGCCCATTCATTCTAGTATAATAAGGTGCAAGTTTGAAGTGTCTAGAAAATACCATTGATTTTTTGAATTTTTCAGTTTGCGGTGTTGCGCACTTTCTTCCATATAACGAACGTTCGCTTTTTTTGTTATATGGATGAATGCGCGTGTAGCATTGTTGTTTTTTATTCCAATATTTTAAATTAAGCTTTATTTCAGTATGGAAAAAAGTGCAACACCTTCAACGAAAAAAGTTCTCAAAAATCTACGCGAATTGAATGTACTATCTCGATCATTTAAACATCTCGGACTCGCCCACCACTAAAAATGATTATTTAATCTAAAGTATATATTAAATGATATTTAATATTTGCTTTAGAGATGAAATTTCGAAAACAAAAATGTTAAGCGCATATGCAGAATGTGGAAGCGAGATTCTTCTGCTTGCGTTTCTATGTTTATATCATTTATCAGTTTAAGCACATACGATTAAATGTAAAAAAAATATTTTTAATTGCGGATCCGGAAGAAATATTTATTAGTTGCATTGAGTTACGCAAAAATAGTGCCGAAAATCAATCGATTGTGCTGAAGGTGCCGGCTGCTTCCGAAAGGGCCGACAATGGTACAATGCACACTCCTTTTCCATCACTGTCACACATACAATCTCACTATTCTGCTGACTTCGTTTTCCCCTTCCGATAACTTTTTGCTTCCGCGCTTGCCTAGCATCGCTGTGCAAAGCTTTGCACGCGCAGTCGCCCGCGACACATATGTGCTGATTTGGGCATCCCTATAATAGCGAATTACAAAAATGTATTGATTTCAACTTGATGCTGTCAAAATACAAACTGCAAGAGCTGGTCCTCTCACAAGAATGCTGTCAGACAACTTTCAGTGTGCGATGTTGTAGGTGTGCGAATAACGTGGGAAGACAGACCAGCAGAAATCGTACGACAACACCAAACAGGGGGCTTAATATTTGACACCCCTTAACGCCCAGATGGCGAGTAAAATACCGGAATCTCTCGTGGCCGATTTGATCGCCTTGGAGTCGGAGGCTGGGGTGATGATGGTACGATGACTCTATCGGGTGCATTATCTGCCGGCGATTTGGGCGATTGATGCGAGCTTAGGGACGTATTCGTCTGTGGTGTCTCAGAAGGTGGTGAAGCTATCTCAGCTTCAGAGTCGTTTTCAGTTGAGTCATCGCTCGATATTGGTTCCATAGACGTGGCATTTTCATTGTTTGATGAAACTATACCGGCGTCAACAGGTGATCGGTTCCTAATTTGGTCTAAGTGGCGCTTAATTAAGCGCTCGTCTTTAAGGCGAATCATGTAAGATAATGGGCCGGTTTTGGAGTGGATGTGGCCCTCTATACATTTAGGGCCAGACGAGAAATTGCGGACCCACACAGGGTCTCCTTCGAAAAATGTTTCCTTTACTGCAGGATTTTCGACGGTAGGTGACAGCTCATGCGGGTGGACTTTGTCAAAGTATGTTTTCAGCTGGCGATTGAAAAATAACTCTGCAGGTGAACGACCGGTTGCTGAATGTGGACTAATGTGCTGATTGAATACAAATCTCGTCAGGTTCAGGTCCCATTCCGAATTTTCTGGCAATTTTTTAAGAAAATCCTTTGTAGTCTGAACCATTCGCTCAGCTTGTCTATTAGACGACGGGTGAAATGGAGCACATCTGACATGGCGAATTAAATTATTTGTCATGAAGTCTTTGCACTCTACCGATGTGAACGCCGTGCCATTATCAGACACTATTACATCTGGTAACCCGTGAATCGCGAAAAGGAGCGCAAAGATTTGATTGCAGACTGAGATGATGTAGATTTAACAATATGGACTTCCAACCATTTGGAATATGAGTCGACCGTTAAAAAAAATAGTTTGCCGTGAAATGGGCCCGCGAAGTCGACATGCAGTCGCGACCATGCGGTTTTTGCCATTTCCCAAGTATGGACTGGTGCCTGAACCTTTTTGTGTCCAGTTTATTGGCACGGAGTACAATGCTTAACAGTATTCTCAATTTCTAGATCCATTCAAGGCCAACAGACACAGCTTCTGGCTAATGCCTTTATTTTTACGATGCCAGGATGTCCTGAATCTAATGCGTGTAAGATGGCCTGACGACATTGCGGTGGGATAATAGTTCTGTTCCCCCATAAGAGACATCCTTTAAGAGTGCTGATCTCATTGCGACACAGAAAGTATGGATATGCTTCATCGTTACGTGATACCGAAAACAGCCAGCCCCATAACGCCCAGCTGCGTACCTTAGTGAGTAGCGCATCTTGCGACGAGAGCTTTGCGATATATTTGGCGTTGATGATTTCGGTACTAGCCAACTCGATCATGAGTACTTCTCCATCATTAGTTCCAGTATAAGGCTCTTCAATGGGTAGGCGGCTTAGACAATCCGCGTTCCCCATCTTCTTACCCTGTCTATAAATAAATTCAAAGTTGTATGCATTCAGGAACACGCAACGACGCAACATTACGGGGGACAGGATCAGTGGGGTCTGCTTTGTTGTGCTGAAGATGCCCAGAAGCGGACGATGATCCGTAACCAATGTAAATTTTCTACCATATAAGTAGTCATGAATTTTTTTCACGCCAGCTACAATGGCGGGAGCTTCGCGGTCGATTTGTGCATAGTTTCTCTCGGATTTCGACAAGGTTCTTGAATAAAATGCCCATCAGACATTATATGGCTTAGTACGGCCCCAATGTCATACGATGAGGCATCGCAAAAGAGTATCAGTGGTAGGTTTTCATCGTAATGGACGAGTATGCTATCAGAAGTGACTAGGTGCTTTAATTTATTGAAAGAAAATTGGTGCTCAACTTTCCAGACAAAATTCCTATTTTTCTCTAAGAGCGATGCAGGGGTTCTGCAATTGTAGCCTTATTTGACAGAAACAAGTGGTAAAAGTTTAACAGTCCAAGAAAAGCCTGCAGCTGTTTCTTATCTTTGGGGACCGGAGCATTCTTAATGGCCTTCATTTTCTCTGGTGAAGGCCTAACCCCAAAACCATCAATTTTGTACCCTAAAAAATTTACGGTGTGTACTCCAAATTTGCACTTATCCCGGCGAAGATGTAAACCTGATTTGTCGAATCGGGATAGCACTTCATTTAGACGCTCAGATAGTTCCGTCTCGGTTCCGCCCATGATGACTACATCGTCGAAATACGGTAAAACACCAGGAATATTCCGAAGGAGCACGTCAATAAAATTTTGAAAAATTCCCGGAGCTGACGAAATGCCAAATTGAAGACGGCTTACTTTAAATGCGCCTTTGTGTGTCACAACGGTTTGCAACATGGCAGAGTCTTCGTCTATGGCATGGTTGTTGGTACGCTTGTGCGAGATCTAATTTAGCAAAGATCTTTCGCCCTTCTATTGAAGAGATAAGCGAGCTTATAGATGGAATTTGGAAATTGTGTGGCAACATGGCCTTATTTAGGGTAGACTTATAGTCACCACAAATTCTAATTGTTCCATCGCTTTTGAGAACTGAAACGATGGGCGTTGCCCAGTCAGAGTATTCGACAGGGCCAAAAATAACTTGAGCGCACAAACGATCGAGTTTAGTTTCAACAAGACTACGAATAGCTATTGGAATACGGCGTGCGGGAAGCCTAATGGGTTAGATGTTTTTTTTGTTGTTGTTTTGTTGAAACTGGTTCCTCTCTGAATTTGCCAAGTTATTTTGAAAAAAGATGCTCAAATTTGCCTAAAATGTGTTTGATTGTGGGCGATTCTTCAATTTCCAACACTCCCTGCACGCTTATGCCCAGCGCATCAAACCAATTACAACCCAGCACGTTGCTTTGGTTACCATTTACAATGATAAGTGGTAAGTCTTTGATTGGGCGTTTGTTATACTCAATGTCAACATCTAACCCACCTCTGATAGGTACACCATGAAGTTGAAAATCCCTCAACTCAGGACCGCACTCGTATAGCAACGGCTTAACCCCCGGCCCTAATTGGTCGAATGTTTTAGAAGATACTGTAGTATAATCTGAACCTGAATCCACTTCCTTACATGGTTTTTGGTTGATGTATATGGTGGTAGATTTCTTACGACTCCGTGAGCTTAAAATCTGATTGATCGACTGTTGCAAATGGCCCTTGACACCACATGCAGAACAGATTGTTTCCCTATGAGAGCACTGAGATCGAGCATGCGCTAGCTATATTGTTTGAGCTTTTAAACTTTTTATTGTATTTCGGCTGATTACGTTTTCCAACTTGATTCACTTGTTCGGGTTGTCGTATTACTTGCACGTTCTTTGATGCGGCTTCCGCTGTTGTAGCCCGTTCTATGACCTTCTGCAATTGGAGATCAGACTCCGCGAGGAGGTTGCGTTGAAGGGATTCATCGCGCAAACCGCACACCAAACGGTTACGCAGCATGCGATCTTAAGCACCGCCAAAATTGCAATCGACGCTCAGGGCGGCTATATATTCCGCAAAGGTTTCATTTGGCATTTGATCGCGCTTGTGGAATTTTTAAAATGATGCAATTTCCGATGAACGAGGGGAAAAATGATTCGTTAATACTACTTGAATTTCCGAAATTTGAAGGTCACTCACCTTCTTGGGGGATGCCAATGACGACACCAGGTCATAAATGGGGCACCGGCTAGTGTTAAAAAATCGCCCTTTGACGTTCAGCTGTCCGTATGTCTTTGGCCTGAAGGAACAACTCGAACCTAGTAGTATGTGGACCAATGCTCCGGATGGCTTATGTCAAAAGGCTCTAATGTTCCTACTGAAGTCCTTGCAGAGTTCGATGGTAAATCAGGAATTCCTCTTGAACTAGATGCTGAGTCCTCCCTTGACAAATCTCGTTCCAAAGCAGCTTCTTTTTCCAGCTTAATTGGCATTGACACTCGATGCAACGAGGAATTGAATGATTGTGCACATTCCCAGTACACGTACTTAACTTTGAATGTCAAAAGGTTGCCCGAACTTCAGTAAGTCGCGTAGCGGTCAAAAGGGTCACCTTCACTGGCTGATTGTAGCCGCTCTCAATATCTGCACGTAGTTTTTGTGTCTCTTGCCAAAGTCGCGCGTTGTTGAAACAAAATTTTAATGTGATGGGGATAATCCCATCCCCGTCGCTATTAATAAATCCGTCAGATTTATACAATTAATGTGCCAACTTAACTTAATTCAACTTTATTTGATATAATAGCGAATTACAAAAATGTATTGATTTCAGCTTGATGCTGTCAAAAGACAAACTGCAAGTGCTGGTCCTCTCACAAGAATGCTGTCAGACAACTTCCAGTGTGTGATGTTGTAGGTGTGCGAATAACGTGGGAAGACAGACTAGCAGAAATCGTACGACAACGCCAAACAGGGTGCTTATTAATTGACAATATTACTCTTCGAAAACTAGGCTAACAAATATTTGGCAGTACGTATATGATCGCCAAAATGTAGAATCCGGCATAGCTTAAGTAACATAAATGAATGTTAACACTGCAAATAAGTTTCCTTAAGCATACTACGAGATATTGGCGCATATTCATAGTCATATTTAGTACTCAACTAAGTCGAAACTATTCTAAGTCACAACTAAAGCTATTCATAGTCGCCTTACTGCCATCCCTAAATTGGCGCGTCAAACGCCAAGCAACTGTCAAAAATCCTCAGGTCCATACAATTTGTATGAACCATCCCACAATAACGCGGCGCTAACGCCGAGCAAATGGAATTTTCATTTTTGACAGGGCGTTACGTGCTGAAGTTGGATGCAGAAGACGAAGAGAAAGAGAAAGGACAAAAAAGTGAAAGAGGAAATAAGAATAAAAACGAGAGGACCTGAGAAAACGTCAAAAATTACGACGCGTTGATTTGGGTATAGCGCGCGATGACACTGTTTGACAATGGATAACGCAACGCTTAGCGCTCCAATTTAGGGACGGCAGTTAGTTTCGACTTTTCTGACTAAGTACCAACTTAAAATTTGGTTTCGGCTGCAGCTGCAACTAAGACGTTACTAGGAAGAAGTATTTCATCAAATTATGGGAAAACAGACGAAATATGTAAAAATTAGGTAGAGGGTGATTTTCATAATATTGAATAATCTCCAATTAAAATTTACAAAGATCGATCCATTTTATTCGGAAGAAGAAATTAAATGCGTATTACAATTCGAATAAAGCTAAATCACCAATTTATAATTGGAATAATTTAAATAAATTCTCAAATAATAAGTCAGTTTCACGCTAGTTCTTTTAAAGTTAATTTGTGCATAACATTTAGATATCTACTATTTGTATGTTTCACAGCATGCTTTCGATAAACATCGACTTCACATCACTGCGGTTGTTCTGGCTANAAATAAAAATTACATAAACCGATGATTAAACTTGACATTATTTAATAAAAATGTAATTTTTTCAAAATATCGTAAAGAAAAATCGATACATTTTCACACTCATTTAGTTATATCGTAAACTAAGTCGAAACTACTTAGTAGAAGTCTGAAATGCGACTATGAATAGAGGTAAATTTTAAGTTTGTACTTAAATTTAAGTTGCAACTTTGTTAGTTTCGACATAGTTGCTGGACTATGAATACGCGCCATTGAACTTTAGAATTACTTTAGCTGCGGTTTACAATGTACGTATTGTAGAATTGATATAAGTACATATGTATATCTTTATCAAATGAACGGTCGTGAACATGTAACTTGAAAGAAATGTGGACACAAATAAGAATATAAATAAATATATATATATATATATATATATATATATATATATATATA
>NW_016157528.1:143802-160465 GCF_001687245.7 Rhagoletis zephyria
ATATATATATATATATATATATATATATATCTATATATATACATATAAGTACAGTTAGCGTGGGGAATCGGGGAATGGACCGTTTTTTTGGGGGAATTTCAGCTCGATCAACTCTAGTATAACAAAGTTTCAAATGGCTAAAAATTACCGATGATTTTTTAGAATTTTCTTTGCATTTGCTTTCTTATAGCGAATGAGCATAATTTATTTTTATATGGAATAAAACAACGCTATTTGAAACTTGCACTTTATTATTCTAGAATTGAGATGGCTACAAAACTGCATACTCAAAATATTTATAGAAAATCCAATTAAACAGCTCGAAATTTTTACGAAAGTTTGTTGAATTTTTCTCAAATATTGCACAACGTCTGGAACTTGGATTTGTATGGTTTTTGTTAAAGAATAAACTATATTTTTATAAAAAAATAACTAAAATTAAATAACAAAAAAAATAATAATTGGTGTAAGTAAATTTTTTCGATAACTGTATGTGTGTAAATATTATCTATGTACATGGATATTTTTTATTCTTTATTTGTTAACTACCTTTATAAAATTTTGGTTTGGTTTATTAAAACATAGATTTATTCGTTTAAAAATAAAAAGGAAAGACCAGTAAAAGTAGTAGTAAATACATACTTTTTTTCTTTTGTGATTAAGAAGATATCTATGGGTGGGGAATTTTACGAAATTTCTGGGAAAATCGGGGAATTTCATTGTCGAAATCGGGGATCTCTCAAAAATGAGTTGACTACCCTGGCGTACATACACGTTTGTAATTGAAGCTTTGCTCGATGCTAGCTCTTCGCTTTGCTCGCCACTCCACTATGTTTTGACCCTAAGGCAAAGTGACGCGACAAAGAGAGCGACAATACATTTACGTATAAGAGCGACAAAAAGAAACCTTTATTTTTCAATGTGGCAGCGAATAGTTAAGTGAAAAGCAAAGAAGCGACCCCACGACAGTCGGGTCTACGTAACCGGAACGACCCAGATTTATATCTGGCCAAGGACTGTCACTCCAGCAAAACTCCCCAAAAATCCTTTGGGGAACTTGTATGCTGCTACAACAACAACAAAGAGCATAGCGACGAAAACAAGAAAAAATTGTTTTCGTTGCTTTCTGAGCTGACGGTTGCTTCACTATGTTTTGACCTTTCTTGTCTTTTTTCGCTACTATCCGAAAATGTCGCATCACTATGTTCTTTTCCTTATTTACAACCAGCTTCTAGCGGTTGGCCAACTGGTTGGCCGATAAATCAATGCGTGTGTTGTGCCTTTTACCGAAACTATCGAAGTTGGTGTGAAGATCCCTACATTAAAAAATTCTGGCAACCTTGATTTGGTCTCGTTTATTGGATCTGTGGCCGGCGTAGAAGTTGATGGTTCCATTCGCGGTAAAACGAGTTTGTATATATGGACAGTTTAAAATGCAAAAAAGTGGCTTTCTTTTAACAAATTAACCGCAATTGATTTAGTGAAAAAACGAGATATTTACATTTAAAGCAGGGAATCATATAGTCGCATCAGTTACTTGCACAACATACTTTTAGTAACTTAGTTTGACGGCACACGGAGGACCGCACACATCCTAATCATTAAGACATTGGTTTCCTGAATTTACAATCGGTAAAGTTTGAGATATTTTTAAATTTAACCTATTATAATTGTAGTTGAAATCAGTTTAAGCTAAAATGCCGTCAATCAGTCCCACCGATTTCTTGGATGTAGCTGGTAACATACTGGAGCGAATGGACATAAGGGACAGTTCAGCGCCGGGGCTGCTCGACGTGAAAATAAACCTCACTGGAGTGGCTCAGCATGGTTTCGCGACAGCTAGTGGATTGAATGATTATGATTACCAAAATCTTTCCAGTTTATCAATGGGTCCTAAATCTGCGATGCAAGTGCACACTGTCAACAAAATTCCGATACCAGCTGAAATTTTAGAACATTTCAAGCACATAAAATGCCATTGCATGATGGGTTTGTTCCCCGAAATTGGTAGAGCATGGTTAACTATCGACTCTGAAATTTATATTTGGACCTACGAACAAGCACGCGATGTTGCATATTACGACGGACTAAATCATTTAATTGTTAGCGTGGGTTTGGCCAAGCCAAAACCTGGCGTATTCATAAGCGACGTAAAATATTTGCTAATTTTGACGACGCCAATTGAAATTATTGTTTTGGGGGTAACGTTTGCTGATACCACCAAAATTATTTCATCGCCAATGAGAAATATGCAAAGCACAACCACTTTCGAGGAAATGCAATTAATGAATAAGCCGATTTTCATATTGAATTCTGATAATGTTGCTATTAATGTTGTGCAGTGCAGCCAAAATGGTCGAATTTTCCTAGGTGGACGAGACGGTTGTCTTTATGAAATCGATTATCATGCAGATTCTAGTTGGTTCGGAAAGCGTTGCAAAAAAGTAAATCACTCTCAAAGTGTTGTATCCGCCATGGTTCCTAACTTCCTAAAACTTTTCACTGAAAACGATCCAATAGTTAGTATCGTTATCGATGACCACAGACAACTTTTATATACGCTAACGGAGAAAGGTTCCATAGATGCATGGAATATTGGCACGGATTGCAGCAGTACTCGACGGTTTGCACGAGTTTCTCAGAACGAAGTTATGCAACGTGCGAGCAGTATATTGAAAACCGTTGACAACTCCATATTTTCAAAAATCAAATCGATATGTCCGTTATCTATTGATGACAGTTTAAACTTAAATCTACTTGCTATTACACAAAGTGGTGTTCGATTATTTTTTGCTACTAGACCACTGAGTTCAGCACAGAATCCTAGCCAGCAGCATCTTCAACAACAACAAATACAGTTGTCCCAAACGCTACAGAAACAGACGTCTACCAACTTCCCCTCTACCAATACCTCAGGCTTAGTTTCGGCACAATCAGCTCAAGACCTTAGCAAACCCCAGGGACTATATTTATATCACGTTCGTCTTCCTCCAGGCTACACACCTAACACAACCGTTAATAAGCCAAAACAGGTCCACTCTGCATACTATAGTGAAGGAACATTGCTATTAATTTCTACATCGCAACAAGATCAAGATCATTTATGGTCAATAAGTTCAGCACCATTTCTAAGTCGTCCGTACTTAGCAGAAGCAACAGCGGTACTTAGCTTAGATGGAATCGTTTGGAGTTTAGCTGAAGTACGAGACAAATGTGAATCTAAATTGAACTCGATTTTGCGTAAGGCCAAGAAAGCTAAAAAAGTAGTGTTACTCACGAATCAAGGCGCTCATATTATTGCATTGTTAAAACCAGTGGATATACTGCAGCAGCTGCTTACAGCCTACAGTGGCCCTCATAATGAAGCTGTCAAAGCATTCTTTCAAATTCAAACGGAGAGCGAGGCTTGTACTACTTCGTTACTTATCGCATGTGCAGACCAATTTCGCAATACGGATCTGGCAATATGGGCCGCACAAGCGCTACTCCTATACGGAGGAGAGCCTTATTATCACTATCAAATGCTTGCGAATGCTCAGGGAGGAACTTCTAAGATTAACCCCATGAACCCAGCTTTACATATGGGACACTATGGTGTTGACCGCAACACACCGCAAATGTTTGTGTCTACACCAATGCCCCATACTGCTGGTGGCGGTTTTCAAATGCCGCGCTCGCCACAGTCATCACATACAATGCAACAGACACAGTACCCGTTGAGTCCAATACCAGGCCAAGATACAGGATACGATGGTGGTTTAATTGTTAACGACTACTCTACAGTCATATATTCAGCCAAACATGATGGATTGTACTTGTACGTTGCCCGACTACTGCGTCCAATTTGGAAAAAACGTTGTGTTGACACAAATTTATGCAGCACGGTTACCCAGTCCGATTGTACATTGATACTTGAAGACTTATTTTCGCTGAGGGCTTTCATGGATGCATACATCGTAAATGACTGTTCCGGATTATCACGAAATACGTACTCTACTCAAACAAGCGTATCAAATGGATTTAGTCATGTGCTCCCGGCTCACACTCAGCTATCTACGCACGAACAACGAAATGTTACTGAGCAAGCACAATCGGAAGAAAAACAATCTTTAAGCGCTTTATATCAATTGATTAAACATGTTTGCGAGATCTTATCCCTTTGGAAAATCCTGTCGGAGCATCAGTTTCAAGTGTTGGCAACTCAATTAACAAAAGAGGAGCAAACCACATTGAGCTCATGTACATTTCGAGACCTCACACTCACACGCACTGATTCCTGTGCTTTATTAATAGCTACTCTAATTAATTCATATCTGAAAGATAACGCAAGTGTTAGTATTATTTCGGCGAAACTGAGGGAAGTTTGTCCGAACCTATATCGCCACGAAGATGCGGTTACTTTTAAAGCTACGGAAATATTGCTTTCAGCCAAAAGTTGTGAGGCTTCTGAAGGGAAGAATGAGAAGCTTTGCACAGCTCTGCAGCTCTGCAAAGATGCCGCACCGAATTTGCCCCTACAAAACATTTGCCAACAATTTTCTATTGCCGGTTTTGGCGAAGGGGTCATAGAATTAACTGCAACTTGTGCAGCTAAAATCGATCCCGAAGAAAATGGTATACGTTACTACAATTGCGATGAGCCTACCGAAGACACTGAAGGTTATGCCGCTTATTCTGCACGTATGACATGTTACAAGGAGGTCCGCTTGATGTTGGATACGATATATCAGAATTATTGTAACGCCAATGAAACGCAGGAATTTGAGTTTCAACGACAAATTTGTGATACCAGCGAAAAAAGATTTAGTGTTCAAATACGCAAGCTTGTAAATTTGGCCATCCAAATTAAAGATCCACTCCTGCATATCACATTGTATCAGTGGTTGATGGCACATGATATGATATCGGAGTTGCTGGCATTACCCGAACCAAGTTTGGGAGAATTTCTACGTCGAAATGTGGTAAACAATCCAGGAAATTTAAATTTAGTCGACTTATTGTGGAAATACTATGAGAAAAATGGCCGACATGCCGAAGCCGCGCATATCTTGGACAACTTAGCCAGCACTGAAAGCGAATGCATTCTTCTTGACCAACGCATTGAATATCTAGCTAGAGCCGTTATGTGTTTGCGCAATGATAGTTCGGGCTTTTCCATTGCCAATGGTGTCTTGCTAAAAGAGCTAGAGGATAAGCTGGAAATCGCACGTGTACAAAAGTGCATACTGGATACTTTTTCGGCATATATAGCACCGGATCACAGAGTATTGCAAGCGATAGAAAAGCTTAATTTCACGTTGTATGATATAACTCAACTCTATCAGCAATTCGCCGATCCCTTTGATTTGTGGGAGTGTAAACTAACTATTCTGAATTGTTCACATCACAACGATCCGTTGTTAATCGAAACAGTTTGGAGTCAAATCATAAATAAGGCTGTGGTGGGTAAGGGGACAACACAAGAGCGATGCACGCGCTTGTTCACCAAAATAGAATCGTTGGTAAAAGAGTTTCGTGAGTCAGGCCATTGCTTCCCATTGGCATTTATTATACGTGAGCTCGAATTGAAAGCTTGCCAACTTCAATTTCCCGAAGGAATTGTGCCCGAGAAGCTAGTTGCAATGAATATAGATATTGAACTTCTAATGGAGTATTATTTCAGAATGATTTCAATGAATGAACGTGTTTGGGCAAATGAAGGCAATGAGTGGCATCTTGTGCAATCATCTATACGTGTAGTAACTTTACTATGTGGGAACTTGCGTTCCATATGGCATAGATCCAAAAGGCGCATTCTTGGAAAGGCACAGGACATCGTATCGACTTGTTTAAGTTTCTGTTATCAAAAGCCCGATACTGAGCACCTGCGCAGCTCATTAAAATCGCTACAATGCCAATTACAAGATAATTTGTTGTGAAGATTTTCTAAATTATTTTTATAATACTCTTTAAACAAAAATAAAAACTTAAGAAACACTAAATAAATAAAAAATTAATCACCCTCATTGCGAGAATCGTATCGAATGCAAGTCGTTTTTCGAGCCGAAAGGTATCAAAAATTCACGTCATTGTCTAGAATTTCCACTCGAATAGTGTAGTAAAACGGAAAAACTTGACAGCACTGTATAGTTTTCGAAGATTTTCGTCGTTTACTTATTTCAGCACGACAGTAGACAATGCCAATGTTGTCGAGTCGTACAATTTAAACGAATTTACGATTTACGCAATGGGCTGCTTTTTTCTCAACTGTGGAGAGTTCATACATGACCGAATAATTTTTAAGCAAAAAACAAGCAAGAGCAGCGCTGTCTTCGGCTATGCCGAAGGCTTCATACCTTTCATGAACATCTGAAAACTTTAATTTAACAGATTACTGCATTTGAAAAAAATTATATATTCACAGCACACATAGATAGAGGAGTTACATATATACAAAATCTTACCTAAACAATCAGAGGTATGGAAGATATACCTTATATAGCACCAATCAAAGTGATTTTCACTGCTGTGTGATCGGTTTGTAAACCGGTAACACAATTTAATGGGTTTAGCTTCCTACATAAAGGAGATATATCGCAAAAACTGGTATAGGAACAATCAATGGTATACGAAATAAGGCTTATACATACAGCATAAATTTTGACAATTTTCTCAGTAGACTATATTATTATTTAACCAATAGCTTACAAAATTTATCGGTTTTAGCTGTCCAAATAAATTAGTTTTACATTAAAACCCAATATCTGAACAATCAGTTATATGGAGGCAATATATAAGTTACAGTGACCCGATCTTTGTTAAATTTACTGTAAACTATCTGTTGATAATGAGTGAAAATAGTGCGAAATATCATCTTTCTAGCTGCATATATTTAGAAGTTATAACAAAGAATCTCATATCTGAGCAATCAGTGGTATGGTAGCTATATGTAAAAGTCACCCGATCTTTGTTATTTTCACTCTAAGTTCTCTGTTGATAATGGGTGGAAGTATTGCGAAATTTCATGTTCCTAGCTGCATAAATCGAGGAGTCATAACGAAAATTCTCATAACTGAACAATCAGTGGAATGGAAGATATATGTTATAGTTACCCGATCTTTGTTATTTTCACTGTAATGATTCTATTAACAATGAGTGAAAACGGTGAGAATTTTCATGTTCCTAGCTGCATAAATGGAGAAGTTATGGCAAAAAATCTCATATCTGAACAATCAGTCGTATGGAGGCTATAGGTTATAGCGACCCGATCTTCTGAAAGTATTCTTTTGATAATGAGTGACAACATTTCAAAATTTCATGTTACTAGCTACTTAAATGGAGGAGTTATAACGAAAAATCTTATATCTGAACAATCAGTAGTACGGGAGCTATAGATTATAATGACCCGATCTTTGTAATTTTCATTCTAAGTTCTTTGTTGATAATGCGTGGAAGTATTGCAAAATTTCATGTTCTTAGCTGCATAAATGGAGAAGTTATAACGAAAAATCTCATATCTGAACAATCAGTTGTATGGGGGCTATATGTTATAGTGGTCCGATTCTTCCGGTTCCGACATGATTAATACATTTTAAAAATACACCCACCAACCAAATTTCATCCGGATATCTCGAAAACTGAGAGACTAGATTGCATACAAACAGACGGACAGACAGACGAACATGGCTAAATCGACTCAGCTCGACGTTCTGATCATTTAATTTATGGGTCTATCTCTTCTTATTCTGGAACTTACAAACATTGGACCAAAGTTATAATACCATTTCATGCTCATGAAAGGAATAATAAAACACCCGACTTCTATACTGTTAATCAGCCCCATTGCGTAATGCGCTGTTTTTGCTTACGCGTAAAAGCACATTTAGCTCTAAATGTACATTTATCCATACAAAATTCGTCACCTAAATGCAACTAAATGCAACTCCATTTTTGCATTAAGTATCTAAATACTAAAAGCAACCCTGTGATCTTCCAAAATGTCCACGATTCGAACATGGTTTAATGAGAAAAAGTGGCTACATTGCATTTTCGAGTATACAGTGGCTAGCTGCGTTTCAGTGATCGCCGATCGATTAGCTCGGATCCAATACTTTTCGTGAAAAATCCTGTAAAACTGTCAAACAGCAAAATTACTCTCTGAAGTGAGAGTAAAAAGTAAGTAACAATAAAAAGTACGGGAACAAAAAAAAACATTTTTCCTGTAAAAACGTCAACCAGTGATTGCTTGACACTTTTCATGATTTTACCAGAAGAAAAAGTTCGGGTATAATCTTGCAACTTTATTCTCTACACAACCCTCCAAAAGTGGCTCTAATTTACAGGATTTTGTAGGATTTTCGAGTACGGGAACATTTTTCCTGCAACTTCCTGCAAGTTCGTGTAAAATCCTGTAAGTTCATGGAGTACTGGATCAGAGCTATTATTTTACATTATTAGGATAAAGAAAAGTTAAGAAAATTCAATATCGATGTGATGCTGATAGAAATCTGGATCAATTTGTGATCAATTCTGTTTGTTTTGTTTCCTAATTAAGTGAGGAAGTTTTAATTGACAGCACCAACAAATGAATATATACATAAACAAATGGTCGGCCATGGTTAAAACAATTCAAATTTTTGTATTGAAGTTTTGGTTTAAAATTTATTTTTTCCTTTTCAGTAGGGTTTTTGCACATTATCTTCTGCGTGAGAATTGATCGTAATAGATACGGATCTGAATAAGCGACAGGAACACGGCTGCTTGTCAAAAGCATACGATCTCGAACTCGCGTAAATGTACATTTGCTAAATGCGATAGCATGAACGCTCTTCGAAAAAATATGTTCGAAAGTGCTAAATGTTGCATTTTAAATGCAGCAAAAACGCCGCATAAGTCGAGAATTAGGCTAAAATAGGTGCGTTCGTTTAAAATCTCCAGTAAAAACCAACCAACTGCCAAATTCCGGCGAAATGTCATCTGTTCTCTCACAAGAGAAAAATATCCGGAATAGTACGCGAACAGAAAATTTGCAGAAACTTGCAAATTAGATGAACAGCTGATATAATTTTTGTTTACATTCAGAAGTGTAAAATTTAAAACGTACGAAAAGCCATCACAAAGTGTTATACTGACACAGTTTATTGATTAAACAAATAACTACTTATTTCTTACAAGTTTAATTAGTCGCATTTTGTAATTTTTAACTTCCAAACCATCAAATTCAATTTTGTGATTTGCGTAAATGCCAACCAGCTGTTTTCCTGTTGGCAAATTGCTGTTGGCAAAAATTTTTCCAGCAGAAACCAGCAGCTTCCCCTCACTCAATTTCCCCTACTTTGGAAGTTGTTTGCGTACGCGAACGCAAAAACTTGTAAGTTTTGGTTAAACATGAACAATTAACAGCTACGCGAACGAACCTACTCTATGACTCGACAACATTGCCATTGTCTACTGTCGTGTTGAAATAAGTAAACGACACAAATCGTCGAAAACTGTGTAGTGCTGCCAAGTTTTACCGTTTTAATACACTAGTGGAGTCGAAATTTTAGGCAATGACATGAAATTTTCTTTATGATTCGACTCTCGAAAAATGACTTGCATTCGACACGACTACCGCAACGAGGCTGAATAATTCTGTTAGCTATGAAGGTCGGTGTTATGAAGAAATTTTGTTTTGAAACTGCGTGCAATTGTTGCAGCAAACTCTGAGCTCAATAAAACCTAGCCAGCTAGATGTCGCTACCTAGGGGCAGCGGGCGGCTCCATCCCCCTAAGCTTTGTAGTTTACCTGGAAGCAGAGATGGGCACGGGACTAAATCAATCCTGATCCCGCCCATCTCGAAATTAAATTTTTAAGTCCCGTGGGGCCCGTGGGTACCGAAGTCTTACTAAGATTAATTCACATGTCTCAAATTAATTTTAAATAACAAAAACAATGAAATATCTGGCGTCTTTGGATATTTTTTTGAAATTAAACTTCTTGGGTTGGTGTTACGCAGACAAACTTTGTTTGGAAACGGCTGCTTTATACCATGTTCTGACCGACATCAAAACATGTTTTCTGTGCTAAAACTGGTTTTCGACCTAAAACTAGTGTTTTCATCCATGTAAAATCCAGAGAACGTTTAATACACATTTTTATTAAACCATGTCAAGTTTGATCATCCATTTATGTAATTTTGATTTTCATTGCATGATTTTGCAAAAGAATAAGGTATCATTTTCTTGTTAATTGTGTGAAATAGCCAGAACAACCGCAGTGATGTGAAGTCGATGTTTATCTAAAACTATGTTCACATATCAATATTATCCCAATCAAAGCTTGTTTTTTAATCACCCCGCTTACACAGGCAAATCTCAGATTATTAGCCGTCAAATTTGTTGTGCTTGTTATTCTCACATCCCAAGGAAAAGTTATGTTTCTTCTCTGTGCCGACGTGATCACGTTTTTCTGCTATAATAAGCAATATAAATATATTTTAACTTAACATTTTATTAAAAATACCTTTACAAACCTCTTTTCCTTGCTAGCGTCCATTTTTGTTTACTTTTACATTTGGCATTTCTCCTCTTATTCGCAAAAACAATCGATAAAACTAGGATGGACACCGAAAAGTTATCGGTCAAATCTGAGATTATTTTATAATTACAGATTAACAAGGGACGAGTTTTAAGCAGTGTTTGCATTATTCAACTTTGCGTTCAACAATTGCGTTCAACTCAACGCAGGGTTGCACGAAAAAAAAAGTTGAATGGCTAAATGTTGGCTGGCGACCAACTTTGTTGAAAGCGATTAGTTGAAAGGCCATTCAACCAAAAGTCGAATGCAAAGTTGAACAATGCAAACACCTTTTTATGGCGAATATTTTGATATTTTTTCATATTTTGATAGTTTTAGCCATTCAACTTTTTTTTCGTGCAACCCTGCGCTGAGTTGAACGCAAATGTTGAACGCAAAGTTGAACAATGCAAACACACTTTTATATGGCTAATCTCTTGTTATAATTACAGATTAGGGTGTAAAGCTTAGTATCCAGCTCTTAAGAAAAGCAAAAACTCCATATAAAATGACGTACAAGAAATGGCTAAGAAATTTTCTTGAGTCAAATTTCCTTAAAGCTTAGTATCCAGCTCTTAAGAAAAGCAAAAACTCCATATAAAATGACGTACAAGAAATGGCTAAGAAATTTTCTTGAGTCAAATTTCCTTAAGGCAGTACGCAGTTCTTCAGAAATTTAGTACGCTTTCTACTACGGTTTTCTAAAGTTTTTTGTGAAAAAAGAGCACAAGGCAACCCAGGTTTGCAACAGAAATATATGCCCGTTCCATTATTTCTTGAGGAAAGAGTGAGGCAACAGGCTGTGCGTTATCAAAAATGTCAAAATTTCTTGGACACACACGCGAAATAATGGCAATTTTTTCTTGACCGTTTTCTTAAGAGCTGGATACTAAGCTTTAGGCAGTACGCAGTTCTTCAGAAATTTAGTACGCTTTCTACTACGGTTTTCTAAAGTTTTTTGGGAAAAAAGAGCACAAGGCAACCCAGGCTTGCAACAGAAATATATGCCCGTTCCATTATTTCTTGAGGAAAGAGTGAGGCAACAGGCTGTGAGGTATAAAAAATGTCAAAATTCCTTGGACACACACGCGAAATAATGGCAATTTTTTGTTGACCGTTTTCTTAAGAGCTGGATACTAACTGCCATCCCTAAATTGGCGCGTCAAGCGCCAAGCAACTGTCAAAAATCCTCATGCCCATACAATTTGTATGAACCATCCCACAATAACGCGGCGCTAACGCCGAGCAAATGGAATTTTCATTTTTGACAGGGCGTTGCGTGCTGAAGTTGGATGCAGAAGACGAAGAGAAAGAGAAAGGACAAAAAAGTGAAAGAGAAAATAAGAATAAAAACGAGAGGACCTGAGAAAACGTCAAAAATTACGACGCGTTGATTTGGGTATAGCGCGCGATGACACTGTTTGCAATGGATAACGCAACGCTTAGCGCTCCAATTTAGGGACGGCAGTAAGCTTTAAGCTTGAAAATGAGGATAATCTACTTATATGTGAACCTAGTATAAAGCATGCTGTGAAACATACAAATAGTATATATCTAAATGTTATGCACAAATTTACTTTAACAGAACTAGCGTGAAACTGACTTATTATTTGAGAATTTATCTAAATTATTCCAATTATAAAATTGTGATGTAGCTTTATTCGAATTGTAATACGCATTTAATTTCATCTTCCGATTAAAATGGATCGATCTTTGTAAATTTTAATTGGAGATTATTCAATATTATCAAAATCACCCTCTACCAACTTAATTTTTACATATTTCGTCTGTTTTCCCTTAATTTGATAAAATACTTCTTCCTAGTTACGACTTAGTGGCAGCTGCAGCCGAAACTAAATTTTAAGTTGGTACTTAGCCAGAAAAGTCGAAACTAAGGCGACTATGAATGGCTTTAGTTGTGACTTAGAATAGTTTCGACTTAGTTGAGTACTAAATATGACTATGAATATGCGCCATTGAATCTGATATTTAATTAACTTTCCAAACGCTCTCGTGAGATTAAAAGAATGTTCACATATCAATATTATATCAATCAAAGCTCGTTTTTTAATCACGCTGTTTACACAGGCAAATCAGATTATTAGCCGTCAAATTTGTTGTGCTTGTTATTCTCACATCTCAAGGAAAAGTTATGTTTCAGAAATGATAGAATACAAGAGTGCGCCGTCCTGGGCGTTGACATTTGTGTACCACAAGTAAACAAAGAATAGAGCGAAAAGAAGAACGAGTTAAGACTTCCAAAACAGTTCATTTTACAGCGAAAAACGTGTTTTAATTTTGCTAAACGAAAATAATAGGGGTATTCTCTGAGTCTTGCAAAGCCCTTGCACGGTGCACGGATTGCACGGTTTGCAAAGCTGTCCCATACGAAAACCGGTTTTTACCGTGCAATCCGTGCAATCTGTGCACCATGCAAGGGCTTTGCAAGACTCAGAGAATACCCCTATTGCATTTTTCACCTAATCTATTAGAGAATAGGCAACATTTTAGTGCACTCCATTGCTTTGCAATTGAGGCTGCTTCAGCAAAAGTTTTAGTGCACTCCATTGCTTTGCAATTAAGACTGCGGCAGCATCTCCGCGGGATTGATTAGTTAACTTGCTAATGGAGGCTGCTTGGAGCAGAAGCAAAATCATTGTGAGGAAATACTGTTAATGTAATAATAAAGAAACATTTCGGGAACGGCTTTGCCGTGTCCTATGTACACAAAATGCAGCGATTCGTCCCAGCGCTACACTTGCATCATTTTATTAGTTTTTACGCAGTCTTCAACTCAAAAATCACTCACAAATTGCAAATTAACACAATTTAAACTGATTTTTCACATATAATTAAATTTCTCTTTCGCTGATTTGTAGACAAAGGTTTGTTTACAAGTTACCACAACTGTCAAAATCGGCAAAAACCAAAGTAGCGGTACCACTGACGGCGCCACCTCTGTTCGCTGCACCGTGGTTATGTTTCTTCTCTGCAGTGATGGGACTTAAAAAAAATTCTGTGTGGTAGAATCTGGAATCAAAAAAATGTGGTAGATCTCAGGCTTTGGATCAAACTTTGTACAAAAATTACAGAAATTCTGTNAGAAATGATAGAATACAAGAGTGCGCCGTCCTGGGCGTTGACATTTGTGTACCACAAGTAAACAAAGAATAGAGCGAAAAGAAGAACGAGTTAAGACTTCCAAAACAGTTCATTTTACAGCGAAAAACGTGTTTTAATTTTGCTAAACGAAAATAATAGGGGTATTCTCTGAGTCTTGCAAAGCCCTTGCACGGTGCACGGATTGCACGGTTTGCAAAGCTGTCCCATACGAAAACCGGTTTTTACCGTGCAATCCGTGCAATCTGTGCACCATGCAAGGGCTTTGCAAGACTCAGAGAATACCCCTATTGCATTTTTCACCTAATCTATTAGAGAATAGGCAACATTTTAGTGCACTCCATTGCTTTGCAATTGAGGCTGCTTCAGCAAAAGTTTTAGTGCACTCCATTGCTTTGCAATTAAGACTGCGGCAGCATCTCCGCGGGATTGATTAGTTAACTTGCTAATGGAGGCTGCTTGGAGCAGAAGCAAAATCATTGTGAGGAAATACTGTTAATGTAATAATAAAGAAACATTTCGGGAACGGCTTTGCCGTGTCCTATGTACACAAAATGCAGCGATTCGTCCCAGCGCTACACTTGCATCATTTTATTAGTTTTTACGCAGTCTTCAACTCAAAAATCACTCACAAATTGCAAATTAACACAATTTAAACTGATTTTTCACATATAATTAAATTTCTCTTTCGCTGATTTGTAGACAAAGGTTTGTTTACAAGTTACCACAACTGTCAAAATCGGCAAAAACCAAAGTAGCGGTACCACTGACGGCGCCACCTCTGTTCGCTGCACCGTGGTTATGTTTCTTCTCTGCAGTGATGGGACTTAAAAAAAATTCTGTGTGGTAGAATCTGGAATCAAAAAAATGTGGTAGATCTCAGGCTTTGGATCAAACTTTGTACAAAAATTACAGAAATTCTGTAAGGTTTCACCTAAATTGCGAACTTTTTAATTACTCTAAAAAAAAATTAATTTTAGTATAATAAAGTGCAAAATTGAAGTTGCTAAAAATTGCGTTGAGTTTTGGCAATTTTTTTCCTTCCAGTGTAAAGCGGTTCCTTCCATATCAAGATATTTTTCGAACATCAATTTTTTTGCAACCTTGCGGAGTGTTGCCAGCGTTTCTTTTTACCACATCACGATGTAGCGAACAAATGTGGCACGTTACAGAAACCGCTACTTGGGATTTGCCGATTTTTACTACTCTCAACTAAATGTAAACAACGCCCCAAAAATTTAAGATGCACTGAAATTTGCTAAAACTTTCACAAAAATCGCAGTTTTTTTAAATTTTCGCTATTAATTCTTTTTATAAATCACATATTTTAAAATTTAACATAATGAAACCAGGTTTGCTGTCGAAAAATTTATTATTGAGAAAATTTATGATTTTACAGTTTATTTTATCCTCCCATTCGGCTTTGTTTACTTTTACTTGAGAAATTTCATCGCCGGAAATGCGGAATCTTGTATTAGTTTAGTGTTGGACAATTTTTGCTCTCAAAATTAAGAAAATTATGTCGAGCAAAAATAAAACTAGTTACTCAAAAACGCGAATATGTGGTAGATTTCAGACCTAGTGTGGTAGATGCTGAAAAAAGTGGTAGATCTACCACAATGTAGAATGGTAGAAGTCCGATCACTGCTTCTCTGTGCCACCGAGATCACGTTTTTCTGCTATAATAAGCAATATAAATATATTTTAACTTAACATTTTATTCAAAATACCTTTACAAACCTCTTTTCCTTGCTAGCGTCCATTTTTGTTTACTTTTACATTTGGCATTTCTCGTCTTCTTCGCAAAAATAATCGATAAAAGCAGGTTGGACACCGAAAGGTTAAATCTGAGATTATTTTATAGTTGCGATCCCGTACGAGTCCGGACTAGTCAGAAATAGTCAGAATCATGATAAAAACATAACAAGGTAAAACCATTGAGAGGCAGTCTGACGTTTGCCAACAATATAATTTTAAAATCAAAACTCAGACTCACACACACATTCTCATTTTCAATCTCAAACAACAACAATTGTGAACAATTTAATTTTTTTATTTTCAATTTTATATGATTATAAAATGTTGGCAAACGTCAGAACAAAATCATGGCCGACGAATTGAGAGAATGAATTTACCTTGTAATGTTTTTATCATGGTCAGAATCAGTCAGATTTTACTGGAAATCGATCCCGTACTCGGTTCTCTGACTAAATAGAGAGTAAATACGGTTCTCTCTATGTCAGAAGTTATCAGTTTTAGTCCGAGAATTTTTTGCTGGTAAATATGTCAAACGATCAGCCGTAATGTGTTTGGCAACCAAATTGTAAACAAAAGAAAAGTGCACTCTGCTAATTCATGTTGAAAAAAATTTAATTACTTGTTTAAGTGGATTCTAATGAATTTGAAAGTGTTTTTGGTTATTTACATGTGTGAGCTAAGTGTGTTTACATACAAAATAAGCAAAAATTTACAACCAAAATTTGGAGGTTATGTTGAAGTTGACAGAAGTTACCATTTTTTACTAGAAAGCGATCCCGTACTTTTCAATGTTACTCTCTCTCTCTGAGCGAATTTTTATTTTTTGACAGTTTTACTAGTCCGAGTCCGAGGAATATGGGATTGCACCTTATAATTACAGATTAACAAGGTACGAATTTTGTATGGCTAATCTCTTTTTCTAATTACAGATTAGGGAGTTAAGCTCAAAAATGAGGATAATCTACTTATATGTGAACCTAGTATTAGCTCTGTTAACATTCTTCTTTTATGCTTTGTATTTTGCTCTCGCTGTTAAGTATTCCAAATATTTGTCACTCTTAAAATGCGCTTCGCTTAAGCTGAAATTAGTCGAGAGCGCAGAACGTATACTTAAACGCAGTCTGCATACGCAGAATTTTGTCGATTACTGGAGCCCTCAGTGTTGCTTACTACACTGTTGCCACTCTTCAATGCCTTTTCATAAACTTACCCTTTCAACCACAATTTTTCGTGCTATAATAGATTGTA
>NW_016157528.1:160490-166282 GCF_001687245.7 Rhagoletis zephyria
GCCAGATACTGGGTATCCGGAAAACTCGAACGACGGCTCTTCATCCCCAATCAGACGGCATGATGGAATGGTTCAACCGAACCCTGGAAGAGCATTTGCGGAAGGTCGTGGACAAGAATCAAAAAGATTGGGATGTCCGCATACCCTTGTTCCTGATGGGATACCGGTCCGCAGTGCATGAAACAACGGGTAAAACTCCTGCAAGGGTAATATTCGGCAGTGAGCTCCGTTTTCCTTGTGATCTGAAGTTTGGGGTGACTGGTGATGCTAGAAGGATTGGAAAAGAGACGTCAAACATCCTGGAAGAGGAGCTGAGAGAGATACATGCTCTTGTGAGACAGCGCACACAAATATGAGTGACAAGATGAAAGCCAGGTATGATAAGGCGATGAATTCCGAGGGTTTCCAGGAAGGAGATGTGGTGTTGCTGTACAATCCACAACGAAAGAAAGGTTTGCCCCCAAAACTACAATGCAACTGGGAAGGTTTTTGGTTTTTGGCTGATAAGTTTTTGATGAAAGAACCCAGGTAGTTGACCATGCCTAAGAATCGTTGCAGGTCTTTTACATTAGTGGGTTTTGGCATATCAACAATTGATTTTACTCTCTCCGGATCGACCTGTACGCCCTCTTTACTGAAAATGTGCCCTATAAATTTGAGTTTTTCCTTAAAAATATTTGATTTATTCCTATTAAACCGTAACCCTACTTCATTTGCTCTTTTCAACACCTTTTCAAGTATTTTACTATGTTCTTCCACATCTTTTGCATGTATCAAAAAATCGTCCATATATATAATCAAACCTTGAATGTCCCCAAATAGCCTCACCATTTCTGCATGAAATATTTCAGGTGCAGCATTTATGCCAAAAGGCAGACGTAAAAACTTGTAACGACCGAACGGAGTTATAAACGTACATAACTTCGAAGACTCCTCATTTAATGGGATCATCCAAAAGCCCGAACTGGCATCTAATGTGCTAAATATTCGAGACCCAAACATTTTAGACTTGCATTCCTCCACCGTAGGCAACGTAAAACGCGGTATTACTATTGCTTTATTTAAATTTTTAGGATCTAGACATATACGTAAATTGCCATTTGGTTTGGTCACAATCACAATAGAGCTAACCCATTCTGTTGAGCCTTCTACCGGCTCTATAACGTTAAGGTCCATCATTCGTTTCAGTTCTCGTTTTAAAGGTTCATACAAACTAAATGGAATTCTACGCGATGCGTCAACGGTTGGGATACTACCTTCTTTCAGTTGTAAACCACACTTTCTTTTTAATACACCCAATCCACTAAACATTTCAGCGTACTTTTCCAACAAATCTTCACTCTTTATTTCATTAACCATCTTTATAAGCTCTAAGTCTTTTGCTGTAGGTAAACCTATGACATTTTTGCAACTCATTTTTAGTATGTAAAATATCGCCTCAAAAGTCTTGTTTGCATACTTAAATTTAAGGTTGGTTGTACCAACTACTTCCAGTTTCTCACCACTGAAAGTTCTAATTGAACTCTTTACATTGTAATTTATTTGCGCTTTTAACAAATCTGCTGTTGCTTTCGAGATCAAATTCACTTGTGCCCCTGTATCGACCTGACATCTTAACTCTACTTTACTTATGTATATATTTATGTACCATACATCTTTACTTTTGTACGTATCCGCCTGCCGCTCGCTGATTTCGCCAACAAATAACGAGCTTTCTTCTTCGCCTTCATCCGCCTCATACATACACATCTGCTTCCCTGAATTGTCCTCGGCTCTGCCTGCTACTTTTTCGACCGCTCTCACATATACACGGGAATTTCCACCGCCGTTAGGTTTTTTTCGCATATAACACATTTTAGCATAGTGGTTGAGTTTACCGCAATTATGGCACTTTACCCCTTCTGCTGGGCATTTGTATTTATGCCACGTTCCACATTTGGTACAAGTAACGGCCTGCACTTTTGTTTGTTGTTGTTGCGTAACTGCGTGGTCGCCGCTTTTGTTCCTGATAACTGCTATAAACTTTTCATTATCTGCACCCAATTCGGCTGAGTTTTCTTTGGCTAAGACCATGTTTTTTGCGATTGCCACTGCTTTATCTAATTTTAAGTCCACTTCGCTGAGCAAGCGTTCTTTGACACTTTTAAACCTTGGCGAAAGCCCGCACACAAAAATGTCTCTTATTAAATCTTCCCGTAAAGTTTTGAATTCGCATGATAGGCTAAGGTTCTTTAAAACAGTTACGAATTCTTCAATTGTCTCTTCTTCAGCTTGCTTCCTGGAGAAGAACCGATATCTCTCCACAACCACATTCACTTTAGGCACGAAGTAGTCGTTAAAACTTTTTAGGAGTTCATCGTAGCCAACCGTATCAATATCATAGTTGAACGAGTTGAACACCAAGAGCGAATCCGGTCCTATGTGGTGCAGCAATAGTGCCACCTTTTGCTGGTCGGTCTGTTGCTCCAGCCCCGCTGCACGCATATATATTTTGAAGGAATTTTTCCAATTATTCCATGCGAGTGACAAATTGGTTGCCTTTAGGTCCAATGGGGTAACTGTTGTAGCCATGCTGACCACTTTACTGCATTCTGCTGTTGGTTGCGCCTTCTCTGTAGGCATGATGAAAATATATATATATTTATTTCTTTATTTTTTGACCGCGATCTGACACCATGTTATGTAGTGTTCGACACGAGTGGTTGCTTTGTACTGCATCTTCTTTTATTTCTTTTGTCATTTGCTTCTTACTTACTAACATGCATACATAGGGTTGCCAACTACTTACACAAATGTATATAGCTGACACCCTATCCAGAGCCCCGATTAAAGAAACAACGGACTTCAATGTCGACAAAGAACTCGATTTACATTGCAACGCAGTAATTGCACACGTAGCTTTACCAGAAAGAGAGATAGAGGATATTAAAAAAGCAACGGGTGAGGACCAGGTCTCCCAGAAAATCTTTAGATATTTAAAGACAGGTTGGCCAACGTCAAAGAAAGAAGTAGACCCCGATGTAAGCCCATATTATGCAGTCAGGGACGACATAAACGAAATTAAAGGGATATTATTAAAAAATAACCGGGTAATTGTACCGAAGTCTTTGAGAACAAAAATGCTAGCCCATATTCATGAAGGACATATGGGCATCCAGCGATGTCAAGAGTTAGCTCGAAGATCTGTTTATTGGCCGAACATAAATAACGACATTTTTAACCTAGTGACAGGGTGTGAGTCTTGCTTAAGGTACAGAAATTCGAATTGTAAGGAATCGCTGTTAAGTCACGAAGTGGTTGATGTTCCCTGGTATAAGTTAGGGGCGGATTTATTCGAATTTAACAACAAAATGTATCTTTTAGTAGTTGATTACTTCTCCAAATATATCGAAATCGAAAATCTAAGTGACGGTTACTCGTGCCAACAGGTTGTTATAAAGTTTAAGTCAATTTTTTCGAGGCAGGGTATTCCAGTGATCCTGATAACAGATAACGGACCTCCATTTAGCTCCCAGGAGTTCAGGAACTTTTGTAATGAGTGGAAAATTGATCATCACACCTCTAGTCCATATCATTCTCGCTCGAATGGTCTCGCTGAAAGGTCTATACAAACAATTAAAAAACTACTATGTAAGAGTCAAGATACGGGATCAGATCCGTATATGGCTTTGCTGCACTATCGGACCACGCCTAAAAATAATATGCCCAGTCCAGCTGAACTGTTAATGTCGCGAATGCTTAGAACAAAGTTACCGCTATTGAGAACAGAAATGAAAACCAAAATAGTAGACCAGAAATCGCTCAAAAATCGGTGCAAACAAAGACTTGAAGAAGTGAAACGCAGGTATAACAGAAATGCTAAAGAGTTGAAACCAGTTCAGAAAGGAGATCGAATATATTATAAGAAAAATCCTAAGTCCCTATGGGTACCTGGTCAAATAGTACAAAAATGTCAGGAGCCTAGGTCTTTTATAATTTTAGATGAAAACAAGAATCTGTACAGGAGAAATAGAGTAGATATCATGAAAATTCCAGAACACAAACCATCTACGTTAAATAGCTCGGAGCCAAATAATAGCAGTAATAATATGGCAAACAATGAGCCAGATATAAACGAAAAGACGGAGTCGGGTTCGAGAAAGGGAAGTGATATCGATCTATCACAACCGGAACTCGAGAACACTAGTACTCCAAGGGCAAAAAACCAAACAGTTAAAGAAAATGTCATCACAACCAGAAGCGGCCGTAGAATAGCTCCACCGCAAAAGTTAGATCTTTAGCTAGTTGTCACTTTTACATGTAAGCACATTACTTTAGTTTATATTTAGTCAAACATGTTTCGAATTATATTGTATTACTTTAATTGCAAATGTACGTGTATATTTAGTCAAATATGTTTCTAATTACATTGTGTCGATAAAAAAGGGAGATGTTGTGTAAGTAGTTGGCAACCCTATGTATGCATGTTAGTAAGTAAGAAGCAAATGACAAAAGAAATAAAAGAAGATGCAGTACAAAGCAACCACTCGTGTCGAACACTACATAACAGGTATAAGGTCGTAAAACGGCTAAATGACGTAGTGTATCGGATCCAGACCGTTGGGAGACCAAGAAACAAGATGAAGGTGGTCCACTTGGAAAGGCTTGCAGCTTTTGGAACCGCAAGTGTGTCTGATCGGGACGATCAGACTTAGTGGAGGGCAGTGTGGCGAATACTGCGGCAACACAAAGCGAACAACGAGAAATAGGCGGAATGTTCGAGGAACGACGTAGAATGTTCCACAAAGAGAAACGCAAGTTGGATAACACTGCGAACAGCGAGAGAAAGAGAATGAGCGATAAACTTCAGAATGTTCTAGAGTTGCCATAAGTGCCAGCGCAGGTATATAAGGGCGCCGCCACAGCGAGGTGAGTTAGTTACAAGACAACAAGCTACAAGTAAAGTGAGCAGAGAAGTGAGTTGCGAATAAGCAAGATATAAGTTAATTGTGTTACCAAGTTTAGTTAAGTGCTGTTATTGCTTTAACAAGTATTGTAAAGTGTTTTTACTGTATTAGCGAGTATTGTAAATTGTTTGTTGTACAATAAAGTTAATTGTACTACAATTTGGTCATCGATTGCATTTATTTAACAATCCAGCGATACGAACCGAGAGATTTGGGAAATCCGGACGAGGTTTCAAGGATAATCGTAACAATATGTTTAAAATATTTGAAATTTACTATTAAATAAGGTTTTTGTTGAAAACTAAGTAGTTTATATTTAGCAAAATTTCTTCCCTGGTCAGAGTGCAGCTCTATAGGTACACCGTATCTCGCAACCCAATTGTAGGTGAATACCTTCGCTACTGTTTTAGCTTCCTGGTTTGGAATCGGGTATACCTCCGGCTATTTGCTAAAGTAGTCCATAACCACAAGGACGTATTTGTTTCCCTGTGCGCTCATAGGAAATGGACTGGCTACATCCATGGCAATCCGCTCGAAAGGTGCACCTGAGTTATATTGCTTCATCTGGCCATGACTTCTGGATTTCGGCCCCTTAGCTGCAATACACTCCGCGCAGTTAGCAATCCACTCTGCGACCGATTGCCGACAACCAACCCAATAGAACCTCTGCTTAACCTTCTCCAGGGTCTTCGTGATTCCCAGGTGCCCTCCACTAGGACCATTGTGGAATTCCTTGAGTACATCCGGAATTCTTACCCTTGGAACTACTATCAGGTTGCGGGAGCACTGGCCATCTTCGCTTTCCCATACCCTATGCAAACAGCCAGATATTAATTTTAAGCTGTT
>NW_016157528.1:169170-178472 GCF_001687245.7 Rhagoletis zephyria
AGTCTCGTTGGATTTCTGGCAGCGATTCTCCAGCTCCATCTGGTAAATCTGTCTCCTGTGCTCGCTACCATAACGTCTTTCCACTGCACCCATTAACGCATCGTAACTGTTCCTTTCACAATCAGGAATAGTCTGCAAGATTTCCGCTGCAGGTCCTTTTAATGCAACGAACAGTGCAGCGGATTTATCCTCCATGCTCCAGTGATTTGCTGTAGCTGTCTTCTCAAACTGGAGCTTAAAGGCCTGGAAAGGAATAGTGCCATCAAAGGATGGAGTCTTTACCTTGGGAGCGTTCGTCGGATTAGCTGGACGATTCAACTGCAAACCCCGGAGACGATCTTCAAGCTCATCCACCTTAGCTTCGACTTTGTCCTGTTTTTCCTTAATAAGCGCTTCGATCTTTAAGTCCTGAACTTTCGCCATTTTCAGTAGTTTATCCTTCGGGATTTATTTAACAATCCCACTTCTGACACCAATTGTTACGATTATCCTGGAAACCTCGTCCGGATTTCCCAAATCTCTCGGTTCGTATCGCTGGATTGTTAAATAAATGCAATCGATGACCAAATTGTAGTACAATTAACTTTATTGTACAACAAACAATTTACAATACTCGCTAATACAGTAAAAACACTTTACAATACTTGTTAAAGCAATAACAGCACTTAACTAAACTTATATCTTGCTTATTCGCAACTCACTTCTCTGCTCACTTTACTTGTACCTTGTTGTCTTGTAACTAACTCACCTCGCTGTGGCGGCGGCCTTATATACCTGCGCTGGCACTTATGGCAACTCTAGAACATTCTGAAGTTTATCGCTCATTCTCTTTCTCCCGCTGTTCGCAGTGTTCATCCAACTTGACGTTTCTCTTTGTGGAACATTCTACGTCGTTCTTCGAACATTCCGCCTATTTCTCGTTGTTCGCTTTGTGTTGCCGCAGTATTCGCCACAATATTTCGAATAGGAACTTATAACTTTTTTACCATCTGCAAAACTGACGAAGTGGCAACCATCTAAAGAAGGAGAAATCAGCTGACACGGACAAATCTAAATTCCGCAGATTTCTGCGCTACGGGCTACAACTACAGAAAAATTCTGCGGTGTTGAGTTTTCATTTACATGGCGCTTTGGTAAGACAGATCGTGTCAGCTGACTCGGGTTTACGAACCGGTAGGTTTACGTTCTTGACTAATTTCAGCTTTATTATTATTCAAATGTGGTATTCACAGTTTTCGGTCCTTCTCTATACTTTACGTTCTCTGCAATAACCTCAAAACACGTCCACCAACTCTTTGAAAAGTTATTTCTATAAAAATATTGGCGTTATCTCTGCAATAAACTACGTAAACTCAACATTTCCATTTTAACACTAAATGCGCCTTAAAGAAAAATGTTTCCCATAAAACATTGTGTGTTATATAGAACACCGGAGGAGCATCAGCCTCCAGATGATAGCAGTCTTGCAGGCAACACAGAGTATCCTAATCTGAACTCTCGCGATTACGCCAAGCGGCCATTAAATCGGCATATACGCATGCATCAACCATGGGAATGTATTGCAGTTAATACAGAACAAGAAGCGATAATAGCTACAAATAAATTGTCGGGCCGCGAATGGTCTGGATCCCTTTGGGGATTTGAAAATGTTGGCGATGGAACTACGCTGAAACCAGCGAAAGCGTGCTACAAATTACAATGTCAAACTCTAATTTCCTGCTTACAATTTATTGCGGATAATATTGTAAGATTAAACCGATTATAGTATTATAGTGTTGATATACATTGAAATTTTTCCTTTCATAGTTTATGGTGGCAATGCGTTCTGGCCGTGTCCAATTATGGTCTACCAAATCAGAAGTCCGCAATCCCCACACACCTTATTGTATGTTCTTGATAGGCGAGAAATGTGAGCATATGCGTCCTATTACCTGTTTGAACGTGAAGACGAATGCAGAACATGCAATCACGGGTAGCAAAGATGGCACTTTGAAAGTAAGTTTGCCATAAAAATATTGTGTAAACATTTCTGTATATGAAATGTTACTTTTTAGGTCTGGGATATTGGCTGTGGTGACCTTTTCTCGGTACACACATTTCGGTATGCGCATACTGACGTAGTCACTAGCATTGCAACGTCACATAAGGAACCTTCTGTATTTGCCACATCCTCTTTAGACCGTAGTACACTACTTTGGGATGACAGACTTACAAGACCGGCATTAGGTACCACAAATATAAAAAAAGAAAAGTTGAATTATTATTTTCTATATACTCCTAGCACTATATGAAAATCATTCATCTCGATTTAAACATTTGGCATGGGCCCATGCCAATGAAATTCCGGCCAATGACCATATTATATATTTAGGTGATGAGTCTGGCTTTGTGCACACAGTTGATGAACGCTTCCCAAACAAATTTGTGCAGAGCTCAAGATGCTTAAACCGATCAATTCACAAAATGGTGCCAATAGAGTAAGAAAAAAACCTTGAATTCAAAATTTGAGAATACTATATTACTTATTTTCCAGAAACAAAATAGCTGTTATTGGAGACACAAATATTGTGAAAGTAATTGATGCAAACAACCACAGTATCATCTATACAAATGATGAATCCCAGAACTTTGTACGAGACGCTGTTTGGAAAGGCGCCTCGAAGCTACTTACTATTGGTTATGAAGGCAAACTACGTATACACAATTTACTATAATCAACTATAACCAAAGTTAAACCATTACAAATTTTAATTTTGTTTTATTTATTCTTGGATCATATTTAATGTTTAATAATAGCGAGAAGTAATTCAAAGTTTACGTTTTTGAGATGACGCCAAGCAATAAAATAAGAGATAAAGAGAATATGTTCAGTCTAACAGATAACTAAACTTCACAAAATATTGCGAATATATGTGGCTTTCCATCTGTATTTTTGTATACCAACTGTATGAATTGACCAAACTTTTATTGCGTTTTCCCACAAAATTGAAATTTTAAAGTAATACTCTATGTTATTAAACGTGCGATGTGTAAAAGTAATATATTTAGAACACATACTATTGAAATTTGGTTAAAGTAACATTAATATTAATCATTCTATTAGCTTCAATACAAAATCGATATTGCATTCAAAAGAATTAATTGATAACATTCCTGAAACGATTTGGGCTATAAAGAGCCACTAAAGAATGGAAAAATTTGTTGGCGAGTGTTTTGTTGTTGGCAAGCTAAGCGAATACCGATCATATTCTCTCATAAGCATTTCGACCGTAAAATTATAATAAAAAAGGTTTATATAAAATATATGTACAGTTACTCACAAAATTAAGCGTACAGGTATTTATTGTTAATATTCGCAATGTTTTGAATGCTAAAATTTTTTTGTTTATTTTGTTAAAATATGGCTTATATTTTAGCAAACTCCATTTAAATCCAAATGATACTGTGTACAAAAATTAAGAAAAATCTGCAAAGTTTGAGCAGAATCGCGAACTTTTTAATACGAATTTCTAAAAGGAATTCAGGTATGCGGTTTTATAGCCCATTAAATTTTGTGTAATAATGTCCTACGCATTTTTTCCATACAAAAAATTGTCCTAATTTTTTTTTGTAGCCATTAAATTTTAGTAAAATAATGTGCAAGTTTCATTTTTATTACTATACTAAATTTTAATGGGCTATAAAACTGCATACATGATTTTTTTTTAGAAATTCGTATTAAAAAGTTCGCTGAAACTTTGTTGATTTTTCTTAATTTTTGTACACAGTATCATCCTTGCATTTAAACGTGATTTGCTGAAACATAAGCCATATTAAAGCAAACAAATTCTCAAAAGTCAACGCGAATTTTTAGACATCGGAAACTTGCACATTATTACTATACTAAATTTTAATGAGCTATAAAACTGCATACATGATTTTTTTTAGAAATTCGTATTAAAAAGTTCGCGATTTTGCTGAAACTTTGCAGATTTTTTTTAATTTTTGTACACAGTATCATCCTTGTTTAAATGCGATTTGCTAAAACATAAGTCATACTTTTAAAACAAAATTAACAAAAAAAAAAATAAATTTAGCAGGTAAAACATTGCGAATATTAACAAAAAAGAGTCGTACGCTCAATTTTGGGAGTAACAGTATGATGTTGATATCAGTTGTATTGATTTTTTCCTTAATAAAAATGCGCAATAAAAACATTTATATAAATTAGAATCTGCCAATGCAATTTACAAGTAGCTTATTTGTACACGGGCGTCTCCTAAGAATCAAATGTGAAAAATGTTAGTTCATCACAGACAGAACGCCCTGCACTATAGATTCTGGTATATCCAGGGGCTTGTCGCACAGTTCGCCAGTAGTTTTATCCATCATATAAATTTCGTTTACGACTTGGTCTGGATTGTCAGGTTCCAGTGTAGAGACTAGTACTAAAGATCCGTCAGCTAAATCAATTAATATTTGTTGTATATCACACTCGTCTAAATCACGGTGAGAAACTGACATTGGTGTGGCAGGCATGGCATCCATCAGTGTTAGATCGTCCCCTTCTTCCAACGTATTAACTGTCCCATCATCCAAATCAACAAATGTTTTACTTTCAAGTGTTGTTGGCACTTCATAGTTTGTAATGTCTTCGTTATTTGGTATTATCATTTCATTACTATTATCTGGTGCGCCAGAACTATTAGGTGTTATGTAAGTGATAAATTCTTCGATTTGGTCTAACCGGCTTTCTACGTCTAAAAATTCCTCTGCATCTATTTTGGGAATGCGGGAATTTTGGAAGTTGATTTCATAGTTGGCGAAGTGCTCAGTTTTGACTACATAGTTTGTTGGTTGTGCTGTCTCAAGTTTTACAGGCCTGATTTCCGTTGAAATAGTTGGTACCAAAATTGTGGTGGGCTTCACAGGCTCTGCTGGTGGAACAACTTCAGCTTTATCGTGTAATACATTTTGATTGGGTAGCAATTTTTGTTTTTTTAAATGTATAGCTTTGGGATCATCGTTAACAGGATTCTCTAGTTGGTGTGGTGCGACTTTAGGCCTCTTAGCGCTTTCAGTTTTTTTCTTTTCGCCACGACGACTCAATTTGCGTTTAACAACATTTTCATTCTCATACACATCATCGCCGTTTTTGAGAGAACGTGCTGCTGTACTGCCGCTGATTTTCACCTGCAAATTGAATAAATTAAAACTATTATTTTCGTGTGAAGTTGTGTAGTGTAAGAAAGTAAATACACAATTGTATTACTGCTTAAAAGTAATTATTGCAAAATGTTACACCAAATTTTGGAAACTTAACCTTTTTTATTGCCTTAGCCTCTTTTGCATGTATTTCTTTCCAACGCTGTAAAGCTTCTTCTCTCTCGCGTTCTTCAGTCTCTAATTGCGCTTTCAAATCATCGATATTAAAAAGTTTTGGATAAAGCAGTGCCTTGTTTATCAAAGCCAAATTGCTACGTTCTTCTTTCTTAAATTTAAGTTTTAAGTCACGCCGCGTACGTTTCGGAAAGAGTTGGCACATCAATGAGAAGTCTGTTCCTACAGTTTGTAAGCACCGGTAAAACTTTATTGTCTCTTCAGGTGGCCATTCCTTTGTACGTTTTTGACGCTTATAAAAGCCATTCATGCCAGTGTTTTCATCAAGAAATATTAACGATGAATTAGCCAGCACTTTTCGCGCCTCTTGCTCCGCAGTGGTTTCAATTTCCAAAGTTTTCTCATCGAGTATCAAGTCCCCATTCGCATTTAATTTCAATTGTGGGACTGGCATTGCATTTTTTGAACCCTCAGTTAATTCTACCTTGGAATCTACTGCTGTATGCTTTATATCGTTTTCATCTATTGTGGACTCCTTTTTAATGGTGGACACTGCTGTGCGCTTCTCCATTGGGTTGGTTACTGGGTTGTAATAGATTAAATCAAACATTTTTAAAGAAGATTTGTCGAGGTGGCCATTAACCATGCGCCAAGAAAAATCTCGTCGAGAATAGGGGCGATTGGTGTGCTCATCATTTTTACGAAGCTTTGATTGCGTAACAAATGAATCTGAAAATGCGGAACAATTTGACTCCGTACGTATTCGGCTCAATCCCATTGCAGGCGTGAATTTATGCGGTGTAAAGTGATGTTGTCCAGTACTGGAACTTGTGGTTAGCGAGGATTGAATCATAGATGCCGAGTAGTGACGCTCCCTTCGATGTGTAAGGGGATTTATTTTTTGCACGGTTACTATTTCAGCTGTATCACCCTCTATAGTTGGTCCTGGATCTTTCGATTTAATATCTAGAGTTGCTGGATTATAAAAACGTATATTTTATATACATATACATATCTACATATGTATATACTTAGAGGAAAAATAATATACTGACTTGGAGTGTCTTCCGATGATACTTGCACAGGATTTGCTGTGTTGGCATAACTATTTCGTCTCTGAAACAAAGGCACGGGGCGAATTCGTTGACGCCCTTGTTGCTTTAGGGGTGATGCAGACTTTTCTGGAACAGATTTTTGCATGTCTAATTGCAATATACTCTCCTCCATATCATTATAAAAGACATCGTCTGCGGGGACATTTGGAGTTATTTGGCTATTACTACGCGTATATTCAATACGGGCGGGACATTTAAACGAGGTGTCATATGATGATTGGTTTGATATGATCTTATTTGAAATATTTTTATTACTTTTCTCCAAACTTTTGTTGATATCTTCTATGGTTTCTTTAGCAGCATTATCAGTGATAACCTGATTAGGTTTATTTTTGAGAGCAGATATACTGGGGGACAGGTCACTGTTTTCTTTATTCGCAACAGTGGGATTCTTCGGTTCACATATATGTACCATTTGTTTGGAATCTTTAGCAAGCTCTTCATTTTTATCCTCTAAACTAACACCGTTTACAGGCTTTGTTGCTTGCTCTGATTTCACATCTCGCGATTTCCTCTTTGTTGTCAAAAGCGCAGCGGCTTTTATACGCGGCCGGCGCATAGCCATGTTGCTCTTTGTATTGTATATTTATATAACCATAAAAGTATATACCCAATTTAAGGCTGCTTATTTTTTGGCCCGATTGCGCAGTCAACACTAGTGCCTAGGAGTGAATTGTAAAACACGTTCTTTTAAGTCGCTAACAATTTCAAAAATAATTTAAAACCTCCGCCGCTCCTTTTTATCGGGTAACGAGACTTCAGGACGACCTCTTTTTTTTAATAATTTCAGGTTTTTAAATCCCATTGCAAGCCAATAGAGAAATGCGATAAAATTAGTCAAATTTCACCGATATATTTATTAATTGAATGAGGTTGGTAAATTTGCCAACAATGCAGAAAATACTTGAGAAAAAACAACAGGGTGAAGCATGTAATTCACGTTTTGTTTATTGGAGTGTTTCTGTATTTTCTTCCACAGTTGATCCTTTTGCCACCCAACCGACGTTAGCACCTCATTAGTTAAGCTGAAATTAGTCGAGAACGCAGAACGTATACTTAAACGCAGTCTGAATACGCAGAATTTTGTCGATTCCTGGAGTCCTCAGTATTGCTTACTACACTGTTGCCACTCATCAATGCCATTTCATAAACTTACCCTTTCAACTACAATTATCGTGCTATAATAGATTTTAGCTAAATATAAACTACTTAGTTCTCAAGAAAAACTTTATTCAATAGTAAATTTCAAATATTTTGAACATATTGTTACGATTATCCTCGAACCCTCGTCCGGATTTCCCAAATATACTCGGGCTCGTATCGCTGGATTGTTAAATAAATGCTAACGATGACCAAATTGTAGTACAATTAACTTTATTGTCCAACAAACAATTTACAATACTTGCTAATACAGTAAAAACACTTTACAATACTTGTTAAAGCAATAACAACGCTTTACTACTTGTTAACACAATTAAACTTATAGCTTGCTTATTCGCAACTCAATTCTCCGCTCACTTTACTTGTAGCTTGCTGNCTGCGCTACGGGCTACAACTACAGAAAAATTCTGCGGTGTTGAGTTTTCATTTACATGGCGCTTTGGTAAGACAGATCGTGTCAGCTGACTCGGGTTTACGTACCGGTAGGTTTACGTTCTTGACTAATTTCAGCTTTAAAGCTTCACTGGCGCCATGTAAAGCTCAAATTAGTCAAGAACGTAAACCTACAGGTACGTAATCCCGAGTCAGCTTGTAACGAAGCGTTTTATTCGCCCCGCCGCTTCTTCTACGATGCTGGGGTATACTCGCCGTGTCCAGGGTTCGTTACAATAAATTTGTAGTTTCGGGGCTCTGGTAAATCGCACTTTATTAATTTAATTTTCTTAGTTTCTACAAAGAACATATAACAAATAACAAAATTTGCTGGCGTCACTTGCAGTGGTTGGGTAACGGCTTCCTGTCCCGTTATGGGCCCGTTAGGCGGTAGTGGCGTGGCTTCAATTCTGGTGAGCAGCGCTCTGTTGACGCCGTTGAATGGCGCGCTGCTAGCCTCGGTACGCCTGTCGTGCGCTGNATGTCAGCTGATTTCTTCCTTCTATAGATGGTTGCCACTTCGTCAGTTTTGCAGATTGTAAAAAAGTTATAATTTCCTATTCAAAATACGTTTAAAATATTTGAAATTTACTATTGAATAAGCTTTTTTGTTGAAAACTAAGTAATTTATATTTAGCTATGATCCCTTATAGCACGAAAAATTGTAGTTGGAAAGATAAGTTCATGAGAAGGCATTGAAGGGTGGCAATACTGTAGTAAGCAATACAGAGGGCTCCAGTAATCGACAAAATTCTGCGTATACAAACTGCGTTTAAGTATACGTTCTGCGTTCTTGACTAATTTCAGCTTAAATGAAAACTCAACACCGCAGAATTTTTCTGTAGTTGTAGCCCGTAGCGCAGAAATCTGCGGAATTTAGATTTTTCCGTGTCAGCTGATTTCTCCTTCTTTAGATGGTTGCCACTTCGTCAGTTTTACAGATGGTAAAAAAGATATAAGTTCCTATTCAAAATATGTTTAAAATATTTGAAATTTACTATTGAATAAGGTTTTTGTTGAAAACTAAGTAGTTTATATTTAGCTAAAATCTATTATAGCACGAAAAATTGTAGTTGAAAGGGTAAGTTTATGAAAAGGCATTGATGAGCTTTAAAGCTGAAATGAGTCAAGAACGTAAACCTACCGGTACGTAAACCCGAGTCAGCTGACACGATCTGTCTTACCAAAGCGCCATGTAAATGAAAAATCAACACCGCAAAATTTTTCTGTAGTTGTAGCTCGTAGCGCAGAAATCTGCGGAATTTAGATTTTTCC
>NW_016157528.1:178497-182234 GCF_001687245.7 Rhagoletis zephyria
CCTACCGGTACGTAAACCCGAGTCAGCTGACACGATCTGTCTTACCAAAGCGCCATGTAAATGAAAACTCAACACCGCAGAATTTTTCTGTAGTTGTAGCCCGTAGCGCAAAAATCTGCGAATTTCGATTTTTCCGTGTCAGCTGATTTCCTCCTTCTATAGATGGTTGCCACTTCGCCAGTTTTGCAGATGGTAAAAAAGTTATGAGTTCCTATACAAAATAAAAGACGTTTAAAATATTTGAAATTTACTACTGAATAAGGTTTTTGTTGAAAACTAAGTAGTTTTTATTTAGCTAAAATCTATTATAGCTCGAAAAATTGTAGTTGAAAAGGCGAGTTTATGAAAAGGCATTGATGAGTGGCAACACTGTAGTAAGCAACACTGAGGGCTCCAGTAATCGACAAAATTCTGNTTTTTATTTAGCTAAAATCTATTATAGCTCGAAAAATTGTAGTTGAAAAGGCGAGTTTATGAAAAGGCATTGATGAGTGGCAACACTGTAGTAAGCAACACTGAGGGCTCCAGTAATCGACAAAATCTGCGTATACAGACTGCGTTTAAGTATACGTTTTGCGTTCTTGACTAATTTCAACTTAAATATTAAGATTTTTGGATAGTTCGGGCCTGTGTCAATTGATAGAAAAGAAGAAATTTTGACGGATCAAAGTAAAAATTTGACATTTCTCGTGGTGAAAACGAACGTCAGAATTTTACCTAGCTCATGAGACTAGGTAAAATTTTGACAGCTTATAAACATGTATACACATATTATTGCTTGGCGGTAATAAAGAGGGAACATTAAAATGAAAGCCGAAAAAGCACAAAAGAAGCGTACGTTACTTGCAAGTTATAAAATAAATATAAATTGTAACAATTTAAGCAACACACATAAATAGAGCTGTCGCACGGGCGTTTGTTTGGTTTTTCAACTGTAACAATTTTACTTTGCATTTGGCACAGCAGAATTCAATTTATGAGTGCTGTCTATGAATTTGTACAACGATTTTGGGTTGCTGTGTCCAAGCGCGTGAATCGAATCAAAAACCTTTTACACACACTTGTAGACAACAGTTAATTTATTAACTCTGTGCACTAATTTAACTTAATTTAACTTTTAATTTCGCTAATTTAGCTTAAATTTCTGGACAAATAAAACACGGCTAATAATGTCGGTTGGAAATACGGTATTTGTTGCAAATTTAAGAAATATACAAACACTGATGACTCTTATTCTGCCTTAGAGCACCCACTTAATATCTTATTTTTTATGTTTATATCTGTGTTCATATGGAATAGTATAGCTATAGCTTATGTCGAAAGGCTGGCTTTAGTATAATGCAGCATTTGCAGCATACGATTAGGGTTCGAAATTTGAGGCTTTGGTATCGATACTGAGCACGGCGGAGAGAATAAAGAAGGTGGGGCGATGGCAACACCGATAATCGGCTCTCAGTGAATTTGATAGAATCAGCTGTTTTGCTGACGTCACAGTCGAGATGACAGAAGTAGTGATGTGCTGTGTCAATACTTTTAAGTATCCAATATTCTCGATACTCGGTACCGAAACATTTAGGTTTCGAATAAAAGCGCTCATAGGCCAAAAATATGGAAAAAAAACGGAGCCAATAGAACTTTTAATACTTATTCAAATGAAAGATGTATATATGTCGGTTCGAGGCCATAATACAGAGAAACTCTTACTTGTTTGAAGCACTCTTGTTCCAGCTGAGTCGGAAGATATCATTTTTGTAGGCCTGGGGGCAGATTCTGTAACCAGTTAGCGACAATTTTCGAATCGGTATCGGTTTTGTTGACATATGTATGATAGGAAATATTTTTACGTTAACAAGCGCGATATCGATCCAAAACTTGTCGCTAACTGGTTATAGAATCTCCCCCATGAAAAGCTTCTTCATCCTACTAAGGTTAAAACTGATAAAATAATATTTCCCTGTTGCGATAAGTTCAAGTGTTTTAGTCGGTATCATATAAATTAGTAACGAAAGTTTTTTCCAAACTTGAAATGCATATTGTTACGATTTTCCTTGAATCCTCGTCCGGATTTCCCAAACCTCTCGGTTCGTATCGCTGGATTGTTAAATAAATGCAATCGATGACCGAATTGTAGTACAATTAACTTTATTGTACAACAAACAATTTACAATACTTGCTAATACAGTAAAAACACTTTACAATACTTGTTAAAGCAATAACAACGCTTTACTACTTGTTAACACAATTAAACTTATAGCTTGCTTATTCGCAACTCAATTCTCCGCTCACTTTACTTGTAGCTTGCTGACTCGTAACTAACTCACCTCGTGGTGGCGGCGCCCTTATATACCTGCGCTGGCACTTATGGCAACTCTAGAACATTCTGAAGTTTATCGCTCATTCTCTTTCTCTCGCTGTTCGCAGTGTTCATCCAACTTGACGTTTCTCTTTGTGGAACATTCTACGTCATTCCTCGAACATTCTGCCTATTTCTCGTTGTTCGCTTTGTGTTGCCGCAGTATTCGCCACAATATAATGGCGAAGGTTTAATGTAAAGAATCAGTATCGGGTACCGATAAGGAAGTATTGGGTACCGAAACATTTTTTAAGTATTAGGTACCGACAATTAAGCATACCACTTGACAGCAGTTTTATTTGCCGCTCTCAGTTGTCAACTCTACGGTGACGTCACGCCAAAATTACTCTCACGAATTCTGCTGAAATCGGCGCAATCTTGTGTTCTATCATTCTTGAATACTGAGTACTCATTCTGGCATCGAGCTCATTGTATCGATACTGTAAAAGTATCAGGTAAAAAGTATCGATACTACTCAGTATCGGACTCATTAAAATACGTTTTATGGGATACTAAAATTATTTTATTCCTCAATCGTATATCTAGTTATTTCCTGAAAGTACAATAATAAAAATTTAAAATATTTTATTTTTATTTCATTGCAGCATTTACTTTCACGTTAGAAGCAGTGTTGCCGCGAAGCATTTTTAGTGGTAGCCAAATTCCTTTAAAAAAAGGGCTAAAAAAGAGCTAAAAAAAGTCGTTGTAGCTTAAAATGGTAGCTAAAATTGTTTACTTACATAATCATATATACACACCAAAAACCTTTTCGCAAAAAAGGGGAAATATACGACACCAGCTTTCTGGATCGATCAAGTGATTGTACCATCAAGCTCGAAGCATATAACTTACCAGCATGCTGGTACAATATTTATTTCTTTACAAATGAGGTCGAGGAAAGATCGAAATGATTTGAGCCGAAATTTCATAATTTTTCTACCATTTTGTTAAACATTGTTTTTTTTTTTTAAATCCACAACTGCAATATCGTGAACTTAATATTCCTCAAACACGGCTTTGAAATTTCCGCCAAAATATTTTTTACTTAGAAAATTTAGCTAATTTCACCACACACGACACCTGCACGCTACACGTACAATCATAAAATTTTCAAATAGTTTTTGAAGTCGCACCAGCAGCTGGTACAAACTAGTACATATTTAAAACTCCTTTGATAAGAGAAAAGCAAAAAAAGAAATATTTGGAAACCGATAGAAAATATATGAGACTTAGTAGTTTTGTTTACATACATATCTGTACATAAACCAAAAACGTGCACCTATTTTTATACCCGAGCGCACTTGTGCACAAGGGTATATTAATTTTGTTCACATAACGGTTGTTTGTAACAGCCAAAACGAATCGAGATAGATATAGACAAATG
>NW_016157528.1:184421-191214 GCF_001687245.7 Rhagoletis zephyria
ATATCGGTAACCGTTCTACCAATTTGTACCAAACTCGGTATGGTTATTGTACTTGCCACGTGTAAGCAAAACGTTGAAAATTATTGAAATCGGACTAAAATAACGGCCGATTCTCATATAACGCTAAATTTAGGAAATGCTTGGAACTTCAATATTTCGAAATTGAGGGACGCTAATTTACTCAAAATTGATACACCTCGGCCTTCCATCTAGCGGAAGGTTTCGGAAGGGTGAAAAAACATATATTTAATACTTGCGCCGGGTATTTAATGTTCGGCTCCGCCCGAACTTAGACTTTCTTACTTGTTATATATAAGATGTAGGTAAAAAAATTTAGCTACCATTTTTAGCCACAACGACGATTTTTAGCTCTTTTTAAGCCCTTTTTTAGCTGGAATTTAGCTACCACTAAAAATGTTACGCGGCAACACTGGTAACGACGCTTTGGTCATGCAAGTCACCGCAAACACGAACGCAACAAAAAATGCGATGCACACAAATATCGCATTGCTTGCGGTGGCGGACATACTTACACCGCATTGTTTGGGAGTATACTTGAAGTCTCGAAAAAGGCACCGCATGCTGATCACTGGTATGCACATTTAACGGTTAATTTACTTCTAACCAGTGTTGCCGATTTAGCTCTTTGGTGGCTAGATTTAGCTACCACATTCTTTTTTTGGCCACATAAATTTAAAATTGCCCCTAGCCCTTTGGAGAATTTATTCATACTGGGCATGAAAAAGTTGTATATGCTTAATTTGATCTATTTTTTTGCATATATGTAAGAGATGAATTTTTAAACTAAGAAAGACTGACATAGTATATGTATTGTATATTCCTTACGTTTTTATACATACATACTGTATAAGTGTTAGGGCTGTATTTAACTTATCTATTAACGATTTAACTATAGTTTAAAATAAATAAGTTTACCGCTCTTAGGGCCAGTTTTTCAGTGCCAGTTTAAACTCAGATTAAGTAAACTGGGTTTAAATTGAACAGCTGGCTGACACTTGAATGGCTGATCTTAGTTTAAACCAGCCAGATCGGGCGTTTACACTTAGTTTGAACCACGGCCGTGCACTGAAAAACTGGCCCCTAATATGCTTCATTAGTTAAATGGCCCATCAAGTCGATTGACCGTGTATGTTCTTGTAGTGTTTTTTTTGTATAAAAACAAAAGCTCATCTAAATTTTTAGTATTAGCAACGGGCTTTTTCGTGCCTTTTCGTGCTTTTATGAAATTTTACTGAACGCCCAGGCCCGCACGAGTTCGTGCTGACAGCAAATATTCCGGCTCGTACCCGCGGGCTTAAGCAGGGGCCCGGCCCGTGTCCATCTCTACATTAGACTGCATCACAAAAAAAGTTGCGGTTTTTCCGGAGGGATTACCAAACCTAGTATATTTTAATATTTCTACCAAAATAGTTCGGAAAAATATTAAGATTTACGTGAGCTGGACCGGTTTGAAAATACCTCTAAAAATGGAGTTTTTTTATGAATAAAAATAGTTTCTTAAAGGATTTTTTGGAAAAAATCCCCCCAGTTGATAAAACAGTTTAAGCTTAAAAAATCTACATAAAAATCTAAAAAAATTGTATCCATGGAATCATAATAATGAAATTTTTTATGCTGTTTTTTAACTTTTTTCAAAGATTTGTGTAAGAAAAACTGGAATATTTGCTCCAAAACTTTACAGATATAAACTTATGAGGGATCAGTGGAGAGGTATTTTTTCACCCATTTTATTTCTTTGCATAAGAACTCGTTCACGTCACGTCACGTTCTTTATCAAATACCAACACATCTTAATTCAACATGGAATGACATGGTTTATCTTACCTTCCTCTTTGATATTTTGAATGAGCTTGTTCGCAAAGAAATTAAAAGGGTGAGAGAATACCTTACCAATGATACCTCATAAGTCTAAATTGGTAAGGTTTTGGCTGAGTTATTCAAGTTTTTCTTAAACCAGTCTTTGAAAAAAGTGCAAAAACAGCATCAAAAATCTTATTATTATGATTCCATAGTAATTTTTTTTTTAATATTTTTATGCAAACTTTTTAAGCTTAAATTGTTCAGTCATCTGAGGTAATTTTTTCAAAATATATTAAAAAAAAAACTTTTTATTAATAAAAACCTCAATTTTTGGAGGTATTTTCAAATCGGTCCAACTCACGTAAATCTTAATATTTTTGCGAGATATTGTGGTGGAAATCTTAAAACATAATAGATTTTATAATTCCAGTGGAAAAGAGTACCGTTTTACTGTATATAAGTTGACTATTGTTGGTCCACCAACTCTTAAGAGCACCTGCCTTCTAAGAATCAAACGCTAGTTTCCAGTTGACAGTAGCTTTAAAAAACTATTTTTTAAAGAGAGCAGTATTAACAAACAATTCAATTACTGGCAAATATTTTTCTTACTTTGGTTTTCCGATACAATAAATAAAGTTTAATAGGCAAAGAAAATGGTAGTTGAATTCAATTTCAGCTATCGTCGCGTTGGTGTACATACAAGCCGGATGTTGTATTTTAATTGTCAACTTAAGGTTGCCACACTTTCACTTCTCGTTTTAGTAATAAGGCGGTGTTGCAACAACTATGATTACTGGACCGTGCTATCATAGTACCACAATGCCACTAAGTGCATTTTAAAATTTTGAGGCAATAGCCTCTTGCGATAATCGATTATATTTTTATTGTTTGTGTGAAATATTTTGTTTTTGTCAGTATTTTTCTTTTAATCAAAATGTGTTGAAATAAAAGTGAAAATAAAAAAAATATTTTGCCAGACGCATCCGCATCCGCATTCGCCTCCGCGGATGTCTAAAATTCCACATTCGCAACATCCCTAGTTAGCACAACTAAAAACGCTTGCAAAAAAAAAAANCCCCCCCCCCCGAAAAAAAATCCTGGCTACGGCCCTGCCTATACGTAAAGTTGAATAGGTTACAAAACTGCGTACCCAAAAAGTTTCTAAAAATTCTTTATTTTCGTGAACTTTGCGTAAAGTTTTATGGCCTTATTCATAAAAAATAAAAAAGGTTTATAAACTGAAAAATGTATGAAAATGTCCTTTTATTAAGCTCTATGCTCTAAGGCCATTAAACTTTAACTTATTTGGTTTATGTTATACAACATACTACACGAAATTTCAGTTTATCTTAAGTGATGGACAAAATTTAATGATAGTAATTCATATAAGAAAAGAAAATTGGGTTGCCACTGGCGCCGAGCCGTTGAAGAACTTTTGGCAAATAAACNCTTTTATTAAGCTCTATGCTCTAAGGCCATTAAACTTTAACTTATTTGGTTTATGTTATACAACATACTACACGAAATTTCAGTTTATCTTAAGTGATGGACAAAATTTAATGATAGTAATTCATATAAGAAAAGAAAATTGGGTTGCCACTGGCGCCGAGCCGTTGAAGAACTTTTGGCAAATAAACGTGCAAGAAATAGTTCCGATACTAGCAAGTCAATATTCTTACTAAGTCTTTTCAAAAAATTCCTTGTCGTTTGAAGTATAAAGGGAATGCCGCATTATACTAAAGCCAGCTTGTCGACATAAGCTACTTTTCTATACGAACTATTAGTTGTTAGTTGTTTTATTCCTTTAGTTGAAACTTATTCGTCGCNTTTCAAAAAATTCCTTGTCGTTTGAAGTATAAAGGGAATGCCGCATTATACTAAAGCCAGCTTGTCGACATAAGCTACTTTTCTATACGAACTATTAGTTGTTAGTTGTTTTATTCCTTTAGTTGAAACTTATTCGTCGCAATTTATTAATTAAAATTGTTATGAAAATCATGCGCGTGCCTGTGATGGTATATGCAAATTAAATGGCGGAGCTGAGCTGTCAAACATAGACATCACTGGGGCGGCAGCCCCAGGTTTACCACACAGAAAGGGAATTATAGTTACCTCATCCTTTCCCAAGGCTACACCAAAAGGAGAATTCTATTTGGTAAGGGTTATAATCCTAAAGCGCGGCCGAAGGCCGCCAACGCAGAAAACAGTCTAAAAGCTAACCAACTTTTTAAATACCCTTATTACCCCTTTTTTTAATTATAATTTTTTTTTTGTATACTTAATTTTTCCTGAAATTACTTTTCTTACACTTTTCATTAAGCGGCGTCCATCCTCTTTCGTTTAGGGGGGTTTGGTGGACCACGCCCCGCCCCCTCCGCCCCCACCCCTAAATCGTGGCACAAATAGCTAAACATTTCCCCAATTTGTTTGTACACCATAGCAAATTTTTCCACCCCGTCTTACCACGGAGAAAAAAGTTACCGATTGGCACAGGCCCCTCGTCGATTGTTCTTTAATGCTCGCCCCTTTTTAACGTCTGTTCGTTAGCCAAAGATTTATGTGAACAATCAGTTTTGCCTTTCAATTTTCTCACACATATTGCTTGTCAAAAATCATCAAAATTGAAAGTCATTACGTAGGCTGCATTCAATTTGTGAACCGATTTCATTATCAACATGTCGTCGTCAAGAAAACAATGCGACTAACTAGCTTCTGAAGACCATTTTCCATTTTTAATTCCATTGTAGATTAACATTTTAGCCTGCAGAAGCTTAGTATTTTTTTATTTTCACAAAATTGAAAACAAAATTGAAATTCAATTGAAAGAGAAAAATTGACAGCAAGTTGCCCATTCAAGTAATAAATAAGAGTGTGTTAGTGAAAAAGTGTGAGTGTATTGAAAATTGAAAGGGGAAAATTGAATGTGTAACGACCCGGTAAGCCACTAAGATTAAACAAAGCTTTTTAGGAAGAAAAATATAACCCTACTTTTTTATTTTGAGATCAAAAAAATTTTTATTTTGAGATCGAAAAATATAATAAATACATGTACATTAGGGTGGTAAAAAAACGTAAAGTCGGAATTTTAATACTCTCACTCTCTAGGATTGTTTTATAACGAAAAATATACACCTATTTTTTTTAAATTTGAAATCAAAAAATATTTAGGGGTCGCTCCAAGCGGCGTCAAAATTTTCCATGAATTTTATATGGAAAAAACCAACTTTTCGTAGAAATGGTATAGAATTCTTGAAAATCAGTATTTTTCGATCAGGAAACAGTTTCTCTTCAGGAGATTTCCAATAATAATAGCTAATTGTGTATTTACCCATTTTTTATAGTAACTATATTTTATAGGTCCACCGAAAGCCCCAGAAAATGTAATGGGGTACAAATAAAAAATCGTTTGTATTAAAAAATGGGTATTATTATTGTAGGTCTCCTGAAGAGAACCAGAGTTTCCTGATCGACAAATAAAACCTGAATCCAGAATCAGTTTTGCTCGATTGGCTCAGGTTTTCGAGATATTTGAGCCTATACATGCGAAAACCCCGACTTTTTGCTATATTCGACATGTATTTTCATCAAGAATAGTTCGTTTTTTTTACAAAATTTAGTAAATCATTTGAGAGTAAAATATTTCCCCTTGCTAATGCTGTTTTACTCAACGAGATATCTTGTTTTAAACATGACAAACATATGTATGCTCGCTTACGATTGTCATTGGGCCATGATTTTTTTCCATTTTTGTAAAGTTGCTAAAATATTTACCAACAGATTTGTGGTATACGTTTAGGCGTCTTTATTTACATAATGAATGTATGTGATATGTGCGCGTGCATAGAGCAAACTTATTTCGTTTAAGAATTTAACGAAGAAATGAATGCATGAGAAATTCTCTAGGAATTTCATTTGATATTATACATATGTATGAAGTACGTGATATATTTATGATATATGATATACATGATATATAATATACATAATAATAAATAATAAATAAATAAAGAAGCCTAACGTATACCACAAATCTGTTTATTTTCGTGTTGTATCTTTCAAGCACTTGTGCAAAGAAGTAATGTCGCAAAACTCATAAACTTCAATGGACAATACCTCAGGTTTAAAACAAAATATCTCGTTGAGCTAAACAACATAATCATAATTGTATGTTTAGGCTCAAATATCTCGAAAACCTAAGCCAATCGAAAAAATCGAAGCTAAATTAATAGCAATGGTAAATATTTTAGCAACTTTACAAAAATGGAAACAAAATCATGGCCCAATGACAATCGTAAGCGAGCATATGTTTGCCAACAAATTTTTGACACAAACGGATTTTTTCCGCTATGCGCTCAAATAAGGCACATAAAAAGGGAAATCAAATTTCGTTATGTTTCAGGTGTAAAGCAGTCGTAAAAACAAGTTCTTTATGTTAGTTCACGAGATCATAAGAAACTGCAGTTTAGATTTAAACTACCACATAGTTCAATAAACTTCGTTTTTTGTTTTTGCTTTCGTTTGATAGGAATTGTAGAAAAAATTATGCAAAACGAAGAAAAATTTAACATATATACAGTCAGGAAATTTTTTTAAATATTTCTTGAATCTAAGCGAAGCGGTAACGCTGAACACAGCTGAAAATTAAAAAATAAGAATAAGAATTATATTCAACAATTTTTATTGAGCTCGAGGCCGTTTTTTAATGAAAATTTATTGTGGAAAAGCAACAATAATTTGAAAAAATCGTAGAAGTGATAGCTATTTCGGAAATAACCACATTTCCTCATCAGACTTCTTTCAGTAGGCTTCGAACCGACGATCTCACTGACTCAGCCGGTTGCCTATGCACCGTGCTAAGTACGCCTTGTAAATTATCGTTTGCTTTTTTCCACTATTTTCATTTTTGTTATGCCAACACAATCGAACGCAGCTATTCCGCTGCAATTCACTTGATCATGTGGTTGTTGGTATT
>NW_016157528.1:193899-223151 GCF_001687245.7 Rhagoletis zephyria
TAGCTATCACTTCTACCATTTTTTCAAATTATTGTTGCTTTTCCACAATAAATTTTCATTAAAAAACGGCCTCGAGCTCAACAAAAGTTGTTGAATATAATTGTTATAAGGCCAAAAAATAACAAAAAACTAAGAATAAGAATGTTATTGTCGCTTGGACGAGAATATTTGAATTTATAGAAAACAGAAAAAGTTCGACCGTCGAGCAAGAAACATTGATTTGTATTAATTTAAATCAGCATCCCTACAAAAATTTGTATGCATATAAAGTCCATTAGACACTCCGATAAAAATTTGGTGCTTTTTTCGAGAAAAAACGCGATTTTTCTTGGGTTTTAGTACCTTTTTCAAAATCGAAACTTGGCAACACTGTTACTTTTCAAAACAGCTGATCAATCTCTCCACACTTAACGTGCTTATTGTTTTATTACAGATTACACCAATTGACTTTTTGTAACCCGTGCAGTGGTATGCTTCTTTTTTTAATTGCGTACCACATGCAACGTGAACTATTTGTATTATTATTAATATATATTTAGGCGCCATTTGGTAACAATTTTATAAGCGTATTTAACAGTGTGCGTACTGTGTTTATATAAAAGTTGGAACAAATGTTTGACAGAAGCGATTCATGTCTAATGTTCACTAAATATCGCACATAAGCGGGTAGTTTACTTGTACAAAATTCGAAATAAATCCATAAAAATTGTTGCTGCGTTGTTATGCAAGCGTTCCGACGCCCCCACATGAATAGCGGCACCGGCGTGAGAGACGGAATACATGGAACTGCTGTAAACTAAAATTTACAAAAGCGTCACATGCCGGCAACCAAAGCAGGAGCAACAACAAAAATTAAAACAAGAATCAATTAAAAATGTTTACTCGTATTATATTGAACATTAAACATCGATCAAATGTAACTTTGCGCTCATGGTCCTACCAATTTGAATCGATTGTAGCGCAACGTTCGCGCCGAATTCAACAGTTGTTTTCATTCTACCATCGGGTTTATGGTTCAAATGGATTACAACGATTGCTTCGCTCCTACCACAAACAGCTTGAACCACCACTTAGGGGTATAATGTTAAGTGCAGTAGGTGTGGTAGGTCTGAATATTACTACAGCAATAGAAGCCGCAGGATTCAATTGGGACAAAGAACGTTTGAGTCTAAAAAATTTTGACCTTTGCCGGCGTGATATTGACTTTCTAAACCAATTGCCAAATAATGAACTATGTCTATTATGCAAGGAAAAACACATGAAATACTGTTATTGCTCAGTGGGTAACAAAAAGTGTCGATCGGAAAAGGATGGAGGAGAGAGCATACGTAACTGCCGACGATCACTAAACTTAACTGAAGATCCTGCGCCTTTAGGACGCAAAGTTATCGAATCAGCAGATGAAAACCTTTGGGAGCCGTACTTTAGTAAAGACGAGTTTTCTATTTGGCGCCGCGAGGAAAGATCAGCAATGTACTCTTATAAGGTATATGCCCGCTTCGATGACGTCTCCGCTGAAGATTTGCTACACGTACAGACCGACCTGAATTACCGGCGGGTGTGGGATGAGACTGCTGTACAGTTGGAGTTAATCGAAGAAGACCCACGACCCAACACGAATTCACATCTCATTTACTGGGAAATGCAATGGCCGAGACTTTTTTCTAATCGTGATTATGTGTATTGTCGCCGCTTTGTTACGGACGACAAGCGCAATGTTATGATGGTGGCCAGTAGAGGTACTCAACATCCTAAATATCCAGTATTCTCTGGCAAAGTGCGAGTTAACGATTACTGGAGTTTGATGGTGATAAAACCCTATAAGACCTTCAGTGAACCGGGAGTACACTATATACTCACATATTATGATGATCCAGGACTGCCAATTCCACAAAATATAAAATCATGGGTCACGCAGAAACAAATGCCAGAATTTTTGCGAAAAATGTACCTTGCGACGAAGCAGTACTCATTTAAGCGGGCACTTGAGATGCAACACATATTCAGCATGTCGAACTTCCACCTTCAAAATCATGAATACATGGCCAACGAGTCGCGAACAAGCTGGTTTAAAAGAATACTACGCACACGAGATCCTGGAACAGGAAAATAGGCATAACATCATAAAATGATGCGATTGTTATTTTTTAGCAAAATACCAAAAATGAACGTATAGCGCAGCATATTCGAATCGATTATGGTTATATTTTAATAAATAAAAATATCTTGTCTTATATTACAAGATTTGAAGTTTGGTACATTGATGGATTTCCAGTTATACATTTTCGATCTTTTAAAATGTAAAAGTAAATTTAAAACTTTCATTTAAAAATTACCCATATTCGTGCAATAATTGCATTTTAATTGTACAAAGTATAAAATAAATAAAATTGTTTAAATTAAGTGCATGATTTTTATGTACTTTTAAAATTAAATTGGGGTGTAGCGTTTCAAATAATTTATATTTAGTGCGTTCTAGAACGTCTACGATTTGCAGGTTTTGCAGGTTTTGCAGGATTTAGTCCAAAGTCGTTCCCGTACGCCACGTTCACATAAGGTTTATTAAAGGCGAAAACAGCTGTTCATGAAAATCTGCGAATCCTGGAAATCGTGAAGTACGGGAACAGGCTAATTAACTACCTATCACCAGTTCTTGATTAAACCTGGTCACATTAAAAGCGCCTCCCAAACTTTTTTGGGAATTGCTTTGAGCTGATATAAATTACGATTGTTATGCCGAATTTCCACTAGGAATTCAAATGACAAAAAATGTTTGCCAATTTAAAAAAATGCCATGTGGAAATGAACTTAATGACTATATTTGAATGTAATGACACGATTATTTTTTAGAGAGTGTCTATTTACACGCGCCATGATAACTTTTACCGTGAATCTACGGTAAACTTGCCCCTCCGGCCCCACTCTCCGGCAACACATAATCCACGTAATTTTCTATGGTAAATTTTCCCGTGGATCTACGGTTAAAGTTACCGTGGCTCGTGTGTGCAGACACTGCTTAATTTATAGTGCCCAACTTTGTCATTTGTCATTTTTGCCATTTAATGCCTAGTGGAAATCCAGCATTAGGATAAAGAAAACGCGAATATTATGGCAGGCCGCGATCGGCAGATTTCATTGCACTGAAAACCACAGGTCAGATGGAAATGTCCAATTTCAATAGAAAAATTTGGAAAGTACGTTTTGCGATTGAAAACATAATACAAGTAGTTTTTGGTGACAAGTTGGATCTTTTAATATTATGAACAATTAGAAAACCTTTTTTCACAATTATTTCTATGGTATGCAGAATGCAAAAATAGCTCATCAGTTCAGAAACAAAAAAATTAAATTACCTCAGCTACCCCATGTAAAAATTGTTTGAAAGCGGGATATGAAGGTATTTACATTTTTCATGATCTCTGTTCTTTAGTTCTTTAACTTCGTCATCGACTCGAGAACGATCAGAGAATTACCCTAGTTATCTAATGTAGAAATCCAAATTTCTCTAATGTCAGAGACTGTGTTTGCTGGGGAATTATAAATGAGGTTAACCGGATGTAAGAAACTGAAGAATAAAAATACATATGCATGTATTCTGGCCCTTATTATGAGCTGCATTCGATTTTCGATCTTCGCTGGCTATCGAAGATCGAAAGTGAAATTCGTATTATGAGCTATGCAAGCGTGTCGAAATTTTCGTTGAGTATCGAATTTTCTGTCGAACAGAATTTTACTTTCGATGGTGTAGCGAAGTGTTAGAAAATTGTTAAAAATGTATGATTTTGTATATGTTTTCTTACATTTTGGCGGCTAGACACTAATTTTAAACAATTTTTATTAATTTCATGCAGTTCTAACATCGTGAATACTAAACACAAGCTCGAAAGGCTGGTTTTACTTGTGAAAGAAAATCCCAATACTCTGTTGGCACGATCTCTGAGAACAAAATCGTAGCGCTGTTGATAGTTTTAAAATATTTTAAATAGATTTGGCTCACAAACGCTTCTTTAGATGGTCGGAACTTTTTAATGAATCTGTAGACAAATTTCTTAAATATATTTTATATCAAAATATATTCGAAAGACTAATAAACTTAAACTCTCTTAAACATTTGCTACTCCTGGCCAGTTTACTTAGCTCTCATCCTCTGACGAATCGTTGAACCAGAACTCGTTGTACTCATTTTACCACGTTTTTATAAACTTGCTTTCTTTTTTACTTCATTTTAATTAGAACAAATTTACATAAATATGTATAAGCACACTATTTGGTTTGCTCGATTTGTAAACAAAGGCCCTTATTATGAGCTGCATTCGATTTTCGACTGTGGTCGAAAGTGCTGAGCGATACTCCAATATAACTGGATTTGCAAATTCGTTGGAGAACAAAAATTTTGAGTTTCGTATAAAGTGATACACATGTAAATCCATCCTACATAAGTACATACATATATCTTTAGAACATGCATAGTACATATCTGTGTTCATATGGAAAAGTAGCTTATGTCGAGAGGCTGGCTTTAGTATAATGTGGCATTCCCTTTACTCTTTAAACGACAAGGAATTTTATAATGAGACTTAATAAGAATATTGACTTGGTAGTATTGGAACTACTTCTTGCATATTTATCTGCGAAAAGTTCTTCAACGGCTCAGTGCCAGTGAGTCATTCTCAACTCTATGCTGCGAATGCCGATTTATACTAAAGCCAGCCTTTCGACATAAGCTACTTTTCCATACGAACACAGATATGTATGTACATATTTACTCAATTGGTTATTTAAATGTAAATTGATTAATGATTCTTATTACAATAAACTTCATGGCCTTTATAAAGGAGACATCATTTATTAATTCAACCTAGCAGACATTTTGAGAATTGCGCGTTTAGACCGAAAACTTAAAATTTCCTGCTGCTGTTACTCTTCTTAGTTGTGTACAGGTCTTTTTTTATATTATTTCTTAAAAAAAAAAGCCAAGTATTTTCCCAGCTGTTGAAATCAAAACATTCAGCCCTATCGTTAATTACATGTGAAAAAAATTTTCACAACATTTTACAAGCAAAACAAAAACAAATTGGGAAAAATTGTTCTTGTTTTACTTTATAATTTTTGGGAAAAATTGTTCACACGGAGTTCCCTATAAGGCCGATTGATTCAAGATGCTGACGATAAAGTTTGGATTTTTCCATTTAAAATTATTTCTAGTTCTTAGTTCTTAGTTATAAATATTTTCTGTAACCATTTTTAAACGAGCAGCGTAAATGTCTTTGATTGTAAGATGAAATATAAGAAATTTTGGATACAAAATCATTTACATTCTTATAATAGTTATTAATAAATCATACAAAAATATATAAACTTTAAAGATGGTACTGATAAAAATGAATTACGTGAGCCTTCCGACGACCGGTTTGTGAATAATTATTTCTTTTTTCTATCCTGAGTACACTTCGGGCAAAACCATTTTCCTTTGGGTTTCGTTGTTAGACCAACACATGCGAAGTGGAACCATTCGATTGGGCACTGGATGCGTTAAAAATGTGAGTAAAGAAATATTTGTATGTATAATCACTGTACCAATGATTCGTTAATGGCTGATACTTACATCAGGATTGTCACAGCCAATCATTTCACCATATGAAACCTGGTGACACAAGCAGTACGTAGGTTCATTTGGATCCACTGGCATATCTAACACATCACTGGGATGAGTAGCGGCTGTTAAGCATGACTCCTTTTCAGAATCCTCGATATCGGCATTTTTCTTTAAAAGTATTTGAAACTTTATGTTACTACTGCAATCTTTAACAGTTCCAAGAACAAATGTATTATTTTATAAAAAAAAATTAAGCTTGAAAAGCATACAAAAGGTATTTTTAACAATGAAATGCAATGAAAATGTAAGAGATGAATCAAAAAAACGAGATTTATATGCTTGCAATTCCTTTGCGTGCATATGTATGTATAAAACACTACAAAAAAAAAAAAAAACGTAACAAAATATATGCATATGCATATCACATTCAAAAAATGCTAACTATAGAAAAGTATTTATTTATAAAAGTATTGTATTTGAAGAAAGATAACTATCAAAGCAGAGTGTAGGTGAAATAAAAATTTTAATCAGCCTTATCATGAGTGTCATTTTCCCCGAACCGATTCACATCACTGCAAATCAAAGTTCCCGACATCTTAACGAAATCTTTAGCAGCATCTCATTTCTCTAATGAGTTTTTTACGAATCTTCAAAGAAAATTATATGAAGCTATTGACACGAAATCGTAAAGAAATTTCTGTACGAAAAATAAAGAAAATTCTGAAAAAATTTTGCAAGGAATTCATCACATAGCTGCATTGTTTTCATTGCTTTACCCATTTTCTTTCGAAATTTCGTAAAAGAATTGAAGTGTGCACAGTTTATTACATTTAGAAAATTCGGCAAAAAATCGGATGAGATCTTTACGAATTCTTTAAAACTTCTCTACAATTCAGAACACTCTGAAAAAATTGTTTGTAGGGTTTCCACTTTTGGTTTCCATGTATTTACTATCGGCGGATGAAAAGTTTTAGGCTGAATTTTTTTTCAGGCGAAAGTCAGGATAAGCCAGAATATGTTTGAAATTCTAATTTCTTAACTACAGTAAGTTATATAATAAAAGCACGCTGGGATGCCCCATTGAAGTAGCGATAGTAATCTGCTGTAGCTTAATGCTTCCATCAGATATATTGGGCCATATGCATAAAACCTAGGCAAATGCTTTTTCTTAAAATTTCAGACCTTTTGCTCGATTTGTTCAAATAAATTTAAGTGGAAGGTATGAAATTTTAAGAAAAACTAATCGCTTATATTTTATGCATACGGCCCATTGCACAGTGGCCAATTTTTGGAAAACCCTGGCCAAAAGTCCAAACCAAAATTGGTGCATTCGTATGCATAACCATCTTATATTGTTAGGAGGGCTCTACTGCGTATCGTTATGAGACCAGTCGATCCTCTTAAGGCATTTAGTGTTACAGAAGATCGAAGTTACTGTTGCTAGCAATTCGCTCTAAACTTTTCGTAAATTAGAGTCTTCGTCGTTGTTAAAATCGTGGTATTATCCTTAAAAAAAATAACAGTTTTCAAGCATCCGATCATGGACATTGTAATCTAGAGTATGTAAAACATGTTTTTTCATTGTCACGCCATCTAAAAACTGACTTAAGCCGTAGATATTCACGGATTGATTTTTTTTTGTTTACTCATTATGATGGATTAGGAAAATAGTTACGAGAGTGGTGGTCTAATTTTCTTTTTCATATAGATTGAAGTTTTTCCCATCCACCTTGGTTAAAACCACCTGCCACAAGCCGCCACTGTAGTTTGAACATCAGTTTTTATACGCGATTCTTAATTTTTTTTAAAAGATTTAAATTATGTAAAAAATTATTTCTGTCAAGATTTTGATGTTTTAAAGATTGGATTTTTTTTAGAATTTAAATGATGTCAGAAAGTACTACTATATTAGATTGGTCATCCATCATGATTCAATAATAAAAGGTTTGCTCAAAAACAGTTTTCTCGCTCCCTCTTGACAAAATCGGCTCCCTTAGCAAAGCATTGTGTGTGGGTTCGTGTGTGTGTGCAAAGCTTTTGTAAGGGAGCTAAGGGAGTGTCAAAACTCTAATGTCAATAATGAGCAAACCTTTAATTATTGAATCATGTTCATCCACGGGCCTCTCATTATTGANTGGTCATCCACGGGCCTCTCATTATTGAATGGGCACCCCTGCCAATTGGGCAACTTTCCGAAGAAGCCCAAGATTCGAGGAATAATGATATCAAAAAAATATCGGTTTGAAAATGCGGATGCGGAATTGCCATCAGAAAATATAGATATGAGCTTGGATACTTCAGATGACTGCGAGTCTGACGGTGTATAAAATTGTTAAAATACATTCTTGTACCAACAAATATGTATGTCTTGTTTATTGATTCATTAAAAATCCCGCAGTTCCCGTGTAAATTTGAACATCAAGATTTTTAGAAACAAACATTAAGACCTCCTTAGTATTTGTCCGAGCTTCTGTTCCGATTTGTGGCGTGCGCCTTGATGTTGGCGCACAAAGGGGAGGGACCAACAGTTTTACGCCGAATCCGAACGGGGATTTTATTTTTATGAGAAGCTGTTCTTCGTGGCTGAATACACTCGGGGGTTTGCCATTTCCTGACTTGTTTGTTTCTTATTTTTTGATGTTGATCAGAAACTGGGCTTGAACCCAGGCCCTGCGGAATGATAGCGTATATTGCTAACCGCTACATCACATTATATAACAAAAAAGCAGAAAACATGACCTTTTATACTTAACAACCTTAGTTTTGCTAAAAATTTGATTGTTTTAAGCGTACATAGCAGCCATTATGGATCCGCCATTTTGAATTTCGAAATCATGTGGTGTGAAATTTAAAACCAGCAACCAAAATAAAGACGAATACACAAGGTTTGATCACAATTGTACCATGCTTCGACTTTTGGCCAGCTTTTTCGAAAAATGGGCCACTGTGCATTGTAAGTAAAAATTGTTTATCACTTTAAACTAGAAAATAAAATTGTATCCGAGTTCAACGTTACATATGTATGTATGTCGTAGTGTTTTGCAGCATTTCAACAAATTTCAAAATAAGTTATTATCAGTAAAATAAACATTACATACATTTAAGTAAGAATCTTTCAAACCACGCTAATAACGATGACAAATTAACAAGACAATACAGTATAGTTTTAATGAATATGTGAAAATGAGTATGATGATTACCTTTTGACCCCCCTTGCGTGTTTCTTTTTCTTGATTTACCTTCGCCCTTTTCTTTTTGCTACCTTGCCCTCCACCACTAGCTCCACCACCACTTCCAGCTGAGGTAACGTTTGCTGCGTTTGTGCGTGCATCTTCATCCGAGGAACCGGTTCGCTTTCGCTTTCCTGACGTTTTTGTATCCTTTGTTTTCTTTCGTCCCTCTACGAGAAAATTAAGAATTACATAACATATGTATGTAATGTAAGTCTATATCAAATTCTTATATAAGGAGTTATTGCGGTATCTTACTTTTTACCACAGCTTCCTCAGACTTGCTACGCGTTGATGATGCTTTTTCCTGTATTTCCCCTTCGAAGCGTGCTAAATCATTGTCAAGACGACGTATTTGTTTATCTACCAATTCGTATGTCTGTATGGCCAATTGCACTTTGTCATCACTATATTCCTTTGCTTTGCCAAAGAGGGCTTGAATGTCCATTAGGCGCTCCTTGCGCTCTTCGTCTGCCATAGTGCAACCACCATTTGCTGCAAGCTTATGCATGAATTCTTTTGCTCGCGAATCGATGCTCTTCATAGCGGTTTGGGCACGGTCATCTAATTTCCGCATTAATTTAAAGTTGCGTTCCAACTCGGTCGGCAATGATTCCAAACCTAAAGAAATAAAAAAAAACAAAAGAAGTAGCGATGTTGATCACCACTGTATTTTAAATTACCGTCAAGGTAGTTTTCCAAATAAATTGCTGAGGACATTTTGTGTAAAAAGTCTTTTTTCAAAAGAATTATATAGTGCTCAATTAACATAAATAGTTCGCCGATTTTATGTAAATATTAGCATTAGCATAAATAAGTAAATAAATAGAAGTTGTTTGCGGGACAGACTGGAATGAAACAAAGGAATGATGAAATGGCTGAAAAAATTCTATCGGATTATATAATTTAGCGTTTACACCATAGAGGATGTCCAGAGGTTCCTGCTCATACCAAAGAACGTAGATAACAAGAAGGGCCATCTCGCCATAATTGTAGCGAAAGTGAGTAATAGGCTGTTTTTGCTTACGCGTAAAAGCACATTAGCGCATTTAGCTCTAAATGCTACTCTAAATGTACATTTATCCATACAAAATTCGTCACCTAAATGCAACTAAATGCAACTCCATTTTTGCATTAAGAATCTAAATGCTAAAAGCAACCCTGTGATCTTCCAAAATTGGTTTAAAGAGAAAAAGTGGCAACATTGCCCTTTCGAGATACAGTTGCTAGCTACGTTTCAGTGATCGCCGATCGAGATTTCTTTTATTTTGCATTACATATTTGGATAAAGAAAAGTTAAGCAAGTTCAACATCGATTTGATGCTGATAGAAATCTGGGTCAATTTGTGATCAACTCGGTTCGTTTTTTTTCCTAATTAAGTGAGAAATTTTTAATTGACAGCACCGACAAATGAATATATACACAAACAAATTTTCGGTTATGGTTAAAACAATACAAGTTTTTGTATTGAATTTTTGGTTTAAAATTTATTTTTTCCTTTTCAGTAGGGTTTTTGCACATTATCTCCTGCGTGAGAATTGATCGTAATATATACGCATCTAAATAAGAGACTGGAACACGGCTGTTTGTCAAAAGCATACGATTTCGAACTCGCGTAAATGTACATTTGCTAAATGCTATAGCATGAACGCTCTTCGAAAACATATGTTCGAAAGTGCTAAATGTTGCATTTTTAATGCAGCAAAAACGCTGCATAAGGTCGGTGTCATGCAGACAAACTTTTGTTTGCCAAATTAAATGGCGGCTGCTTAGTTTGCTCGGAGGTGGTTATGTCGAGTTTGGCACAGGGTTGCACGTTCATTATGGTTTTCATGGCTATTGCCAACACGAAATGAGAATTTTGTGTATAGCAACAATTGTCTAAAATTTTTGTGTATGACAACGCCGAATTTGCTGCAGTTTGACCAAACAAAATTAGTTTGCTGTGAGAGTCGCCAAACTCGCTCTCTCCGAGTTTGCTGCAACAACAATTGCACGCAGTTTGCCAAACAAAATGTGTGCATAACACCGACCTAATAGGGGCGTGCTTTCTCTTTTGCTCTAGTACGCTTTTTAATTGGATGAAAAGAGAAGGCACACCCTTGTTACTCCATTTCGCTACAATTATAACGAGTTGTCCCTTCTTGTTATCTACGTTCTTTGCTCATACTAATTGAAATTAGTGAAATTTAAGGAAAAAGCAATTGCTTATTTTTATTCATACGGCCCAGTATGTATATTTTTTAAAGTATTCAAGGAAACAAGGTATCACATGCCGTCCGTGTAAAATCAAAAAATCTTTTGTTTGGTTGTTGTTGTTGTTGTAGCGGCTACAACAACCTCGCCCAGGATGGTCGGTAACTCAGTCGTTGTCGTCAAGTTCCACTAACGGCAACCCTAGGAAGCGTGCAGCTTCTGTGGGGTTGGTCCACAGGGGCAAGGCCGTTAGGGTTGTCGGGTTTTCCGGGCATGAGAAGAGATGTTTCGAGTCATGTGGGGTCTCTCTGAATGCTGGACACTCATCCGCATATCCGCATTCAATCTACTCAGGTAGGAGTTTAACCTGCTGCAGTAGCCGGAGCGAAGTTGTGCTAGTGTTGTACGAGTCTCCCGAGGCAGATGAAGCTCCGTCTCGTCTGTGTCCGGGGGCGGTATGCCTAGAACGGCATTCACAGGTCTAGAGTCTACATAACTCGAGACTGACTCCCTGTGAATGCCGTTCAGGGCCTGTCGGTAAGCTGTCGGGTCCAGAGGTTGCTTGATGAAGGATTCGTAGGGGAGAGGGCTAGAAACGTTGCAGTGAAGAAGCGAGAAAGTTCGGAGAGATACCCGTTTACTTTCGAACACAGGTCATCAATTCCATTCCCAGTCGCCATGATCGAGCAATCGTCGGCATAAGAGACAATCGAGACTCCCTCTGGTGGTTGAGGGAGATTTGAAATGTAAAAGTTAAACAGTAGCGGGGAAAGGACACCACCCTGAGGAACCCCCTGTTTTATTTTTCGCTGCTTACTCGTTTTGTCTCTAAACATTACCGACGAATGTCGACCACTCAGATAATTTGCCGACCACCGTTTGAGCCTCTGTGGGAGAGAGGAGGCCTCTATATCTTCTAGTAGCGTGGAATGGCAGACGGTGTCAAACGCCTTTGACAAGTCCAACGCTACTAGAATCGTTCTCTCACAGGGACGGTTACGGTTAAGGCCACGAGTTATCTGAGTGTTTATGGCGTTAAGTGCTGTTGTTGTACTGTGCACTTTACGGAAACCATGCTGATGCTTCGCTGGGGTCAGGTGGTTTGTGAAGTACGGGAGTAGCAAGGCCTCGAGTGTCTTCGCTACCGGGGAAAGGAGTGTAATCGGACGATACGAATCTCCTTTGTTGGCAGGTTTCCCCGGTTTGAGCAGTGGGACCACTCTCCCCACCTTCCAGATGTCTGGGATGATGAGAGTGGCCATTGACAAGTTGAGGACCTCCGTTAGGTACGCTACCCCCGCAGGACCCAAATTTTTCAGCATCAGCATGCATATTCCGTCGGGACCCATGGCTTTGGAGGCTTTCGCCTTCCCGATGGCCACCTGAACTTCACCGCAAGTGAAAGCAAGGGGGGCACAAGTTGTTGGCAGTTTGTGCAGCCTTCTGGTCACTCGACGCTTGGCTTTGTCCACCGGAGGATGCAGTATGAACTGCCGGCTAAAATAGCTCGCGCATCTCTCCGGGTCCGACGAAGCATGGTCGCCGAAGGAAATTTCGACTCTGTCGTCGTGCTTCGTCGGATTAGACAATGACCTCACGGTTGACCAAAGCTTGCTCACACCAGAGGTGAAGTTACAAGTCTTCAGATGCTCCTCCCACTTCTTCCGCTTATGTACGTTTACAAGTTGCCGAATCTCCGCGTTGAGATCCCTGATACGGGGATCTCCGGGATCGGCCTGACGAAGGCTATCACGCTCATCGGCTAGAACAGCCGCTTCGGCAGGGAAGTTTGGACGTGGGTCCGATATACATCCTGCCGGTATGAAGCGAGCTGCAGCAGCAGTGATAGCCCTGCGGAACTTACGTTCACCGAGATGGACGTCGGTTGGTGTGGGGAGCGCTGCGAAGGTGTTTTCGGTAAACTCCGCGTAACCTTTCCAATCAGCTTTAGAAAAGTTGATATAGGTCCGGTGTTTGGCGGAGGCAAAGTCGGTTGGTTTATCAATCGAGATGACTATGGGTAGATGGTCTGATGCTAGAGTCAGCATAGGTCGCCACGTTATGCTGTTTATCAGACCAGCGCTGACTATTGTGATGTCTGGCGAGCTACTGCAGTTACCCATAATCCTGGTGGGTGCGTCGTCGTTCATTGTGCAGAATGTCGAATCGTCTATCTGCTCAGCCAAGTCTGTTCCCCTACGATCGTTTGACAGGCTTGAGTGCCAAAGATCGTGGTGCGCATTAAAGTCACCTACTACCATACGGTTTTCACCTCTGAGGAGCGCACCTATATCAGGGTGATATCCTGCCGGGCAGCAGGTGACAGGGGGTATGTATATGTTAAATATTTCGAGCTCGACATCGCCTGACCGGATAGCGATGCCCTGACATTCTAGGGTGGTATCCCTGCGGTCGATGTCTGCTTCGATAAGACGATACTGCACGGTGTGGTGCGTGATGAACGCTAAGCCACCACCATTATCTCGCTCGCGATCTCGACGGTGCACGTTGTACCCGGCGCAATTCAACAAAGTTGAATTGCTGTGCAACTTCGTCTCTTGGACCGCAGCTATCAATATACCATGCCGACACATGAAGACGGTTATCTCCTCAATCTTGCTCTGTAGCCCGTTGCAGTTAAATTGAAGGAGCTTCATGTGGTTCGGGAGACGTGTCGTGATGTGGGGTGTAAGTGAAGTGTATGTTCTTGCCGCCGTTGGCTGTGTGTGCTGCTGTGGTGATTGCCGCCCTGTGGTGGTGGCGGGGGGCGTCGCAATTGGGGTCTGCGACCGAGCAGCGCACCTCGAACCCTCGAAGTTCCCAGTCCAATCTCGCGTGGTACGCAGACCTGAGCATGCCCTAAAGTGGCACCAGCCAAGGCAGGTGTTGCACTTGACTGATGTCACATTACGGAATATCCTGGTCTGACATACCGTGCAGATTGTAGGGGGAACCAGGAGTTGTTGGCGGCGACGTGTGGGTGGTGGTGCGGTTGTGTGTGTTATGTAGTCTGTCGTGGCTGTGGTATGGTCTGTGGTGTTATTATGTTGCTTTTTTGTTTGGTCGTCGATGCTGGTTTTTTTAGCTTGGTTACAAAAGAATCCACTAAGGGCCAGTTTTTCAGTGCCAGTTTAAACTTAAAGCATAAACAGACGGCAGCGTTGATCCGGATTAACCCGGGAATTAACTGCAGTTAATCGGGAGTAAGTCCGAGTAAGTCCGGATCAACGCTGCCGTCTGTTAAAGTTTTTAGATTAAGGGCCGGTTGTCTTTTGCTCTAGTACGTTTTTTAATTGGATGAGAAGAGAAGGCACACCCTTGTTACTCACTTTCGCTACAATTATAACGAGTTGTCCCTTCTTGTTATCTACGTTCTTTGCTCATACTAATTGAAATAAGTAATTTTGCGAAATACTTGCGTAATATGTACATTTTTTAAAGTATTCAAGGAAACAAGGTCTCACATGCCGTCCGTGTGAAATCAAAAATTTTTGAGTTTGGTCGTCGATGCCGTTTTTTTAGCTTGGTTGCAAAAGAATCCACTAAGGGCCAGTTTTTCAGTGCCAGAGCTTCCACCCCCGATTAGTGCTAATCAGACATTGAACAACCGGCCCGTAATCTAAAAGCTTTAACAGACGGTAACGTTGATCCGGATTAACTCGGGAATTAACTGCAGTTGATCCGGATTAAATCCGAGTTAGTCCGGATCAACGCTGCCGTCTGTTAAAGCTTTTAGATTAAGGGCCGGTTGTTCAATGTCTAATTAGCACTAATCGGAGGTGGAAGCTCTGGTTAAATGCAACGACTGCTTTATCGATCACATGTTATATGCATGATGTCGAAAACGTCGATAATGATGTTTAACCGGCAAGTAGACCAAACATTGAAAAAGCGGCCCTAAGTAAGCAGAGTTTAATTCCTTGGTTATAATGCATGGGGCGAATCGTAACAAATAGCGGCAAATTCGTAAGGATCTATTGATGCTTCCATTTTACATTGCGTTCACTAGATGTTCACTATAGTTTACTTTAACTGAATTTGTAACCAAAAATCGAGAAACTTATTGATTTAATTAAACACTAACGCAAAAACAATGTACAAAAAACTGGCGTCGCATTTATTCTGCTAATTGCAGCTAGGTGTAATAAAAACATGGAGGTGCTTGGTGTTGGCAATATATTACTTTTAGAGAATAGGCCTTAACACAGAAAGGAGACTTCTGCGTTGTAAGGATTATGATCCCTAAGTGCGGTCAAAGGCCGCCTACACAGAAAAAAGTTCTGCCACTCTTCTCCGGCAAAACAGGAAGGAGAATTCTGCCAGTTCTTTAATTGTAAAAAACTTAGTCTTTCACATTTGTTGTTATTGGCATCACTAACTAAAATCTTCTGCCTCATCCGGAGTTTCGCCTGAAAAAAAGTTCACCCGAAAATTTGTCATCCGCCCATAGTAAAACCATGGAAACCAAGAGTGAAAAATGAACCGGTTCGGGGAAAATGAAACTCATGATAAGGCGGCATGGCAGAAGGTTTTAGTTAGTGATGCCAATAACAATAAATGTGAAAGACTTTAAGTTTTCTACAATTAAAGAACTGGCAGAACTTTTATCTGCGTAGGCGGCCTTTGGCCGCGCTTAGGGATCATAGCCCTTACAACGCGGAATTCTCCTTTCTGTGTTGCCGGATAAGAGTGCCAGAACTTCTTTCTACGTAGGCGGCCTTCGGCCGCGAATAGGAATCACAACCCTTACTACGCAGAATTCTCCTTTCTGTGTTAATTTTAATTTAATTAATTTCTGTGTTAATTAATTTCTTGCATGGAAGAACGAATCGTGGATAGATTTGAATTATTTACACTTCGGGAATTGGAGAAGTTCCCAACCAGTAAAAAGTCCGAAAACCGATCCGGAAAAGGACAAAAAAGTGGATGAAGTGCGAATTTTTGTCCGTTTACTGATTCCATTTCCGGATACGATACGTTTCCCCACTAAAGTGTGCGGCAGAAAAATTGTTTGTGAAACGGATACGTTTTCGGCTGTTTTTCTGAAATTTGCCTGATTGAATTTTTCGTTCAATACGCTTTCCTTCTGAACTTCACAGATACTTTTTCATGGTTCAAAAGATATAAAATGAAATTAGGAAGCGCCTGACGGAATTCGAACCCGGCACCTTCCTAACAAATAGCGGCACACTCCTCTGCACGCTCAGCCACTGCCGATTACGCATGCATGCTTTCAAATGTTTAGCTTGAGAAAATAAAATACAATTATTGCTTTCAAATTACATCATTTTTTTTCGAACGTTTCGAACGTTTTCCGAATACGAAAATTGATTATAACTGTAGGAGTTTTTTTATTCGTTTTCGGATACGGAAAATTAAACTAATCTGCACTGTCGGTAAAATTTACGTTTCTTTGCTGGCTGGGTATGCATTATTAGTAAAAATAATATATTATATTGTCATGGCCAAGGTTAGAATTTTAAGGCACTTACCACTTGAAAGCAATTTAGGTACTCAGCCAAATACGCACAAATTTTATTTCAACTAAATCGGCTCAGCCGTTTAGTAGTTCTCTGATATATAGTGTGCAGAAAAATCTATGAAATCGTGATTTCACAGTTTTGTAAATTTTTCGCCAAAAAAAAGTTTTTAAATATATTTTTTTTTCGCGAAAAACCTTCTACACCTCCTTTCTAAAAAACAACAGGTTGTGTACCAAATTTTTGCATTTGAGCTAAAGCTTGTTCTGTTACAAAAAAAAAAAAAATCTAATTACTAATGAAGAAAATCGATGGATAAATAAGAAATAATGCGTGATTGAATGAAAATACGTAAAGTTTTTTTGTATGAAAAATGAGCACGAAAAAAAGCTACTCATACGCCACAAAAAATCTCTGCGCATTTCATTTGACCACTCATTATTTCTTATTTATCTACCGATTTTCTTCATCAGTAACTTGATTTTTTTTAACATGACAGGCTTGAGTACAAATACAAAAATTTGGCACAGAACAGGTTATTTTTTAAATTTTTCTTCTGTTAAAGTTTGATTTTTGAAATTTTTTTTATTAAAAATAAAAAAACGTAATGATTAATAAATTTGTCAGAAAATATCAGTCATATCGGAAAGTGAGTATATATGGTTTATGGAGCTTTGATTTGACGTATCTCATTTTAAGATTGTTAAATTGGTTTGTAAGATAAGCGTGATTAAGTGGAACCACTTTTTGTTTTAAGCGGAAAATTGCAAATATCTCGAAAACGTATCCATAGAATAAAAATTCTATGAGCAATTCTACAGTGGTGTCTGGAGAACAAAAACCAAACAAAAATTTGTAATCCAGTGTTATCGGTTATAAGTCAGAATACATTATTCAGATTGTATTTAAATGGCTCGGAACTAAGTCCTCATGTCGCCAGGTTATTCCTCCAATTTGCTAATTGATTATATTCTAATGGCAGGGAACTAAGCCCTCATATCGCCAGGTTATTCCTCCAAATTGATAATTTTATAGTTATTCGTCAAATTATATTATAAGGTTATAACTTCCAATAGAAGTAAAATTTATTTCTTTGAACTATTTATTGTTCCGTTACTTGGAACAGTGATGTTTATGTGTTAATACATTTTTATTTCACAGTTAATTTGTTCATACGATAGTACCCTTTCAACGGAACGCTTTAACATTTCGTCCCGATCAGACACACTTGCGGTTCCAAACGCTGCAAGCCTTTCCAAGTAGACCACCTTCATGTTGTTTCTTGGTCTCCCAAGGGTCTGGATCCGATACACTACGTCATTTAGCCGGTTTACGACCTTATACGGACCTTCCCAGTTGCATTGTAGTTTTGGGGACAAACCTTTCTTACGTTGTGGATTGTACAGCAACACCAAATCTCCTTCCTGGAAACCCTCGGAATTCATCGCCTTATTATACCTGGCTTTCATCTTGTCACTCATAATTTACGTGCGCTGTCTCACAAGAGCATGTATCTCTCTCAGCTCCTCTTCCAGGATGTTTGACGTCTCTTTTCCAATTCTTCTAGCATCACCAGTCACCCCAAACTTCAGGTCACTAGGCAAACGGAGCTCGCTGCCGAATATTACCCTTGCAGAAGTTTTACCCGTTGTTTCATGCACTGTTGACCGGTATCCCATCAGGAACAAGGGTATGCGGACATCCCAATCTTTTTGATTCTTGTCCCCGACCTTCCGCAAATGCTCTTCCAGGGTTCGGTTGAACCGTTCCGCCATGCCATCTGATTGGGGATGAAGAGCCGTTGTTCGAGTTTTCCGGGTACCCAGTATCTGGCACATCTCTTAGAACACCGCCGATTCAAAATCTCTTCCCTGGTCAGAGTGCAGCTCTATAGTTACACCGTACCTCGCAACCCAATTGTAGGTGAATACCTCCGCTACTCTTTTAGCTTCCAGGTTTGGAATCGGGTATACCTCCGGCCATTTGCTAAAGTAGTCCATTATCACAAGGACATATTTGTTTCCCCGTGAGCTCATAGGAAATGGACCGGCTACATCCATGGCAATCCGCAGTTAGCAATCCACTCTGCGACCGATTGCCGACAACCAACCCAATAGCACCTCTGCTTGATCTTCTCCAGGGTCTTCTGGATTCCCAAGTGCCCTCCGCTAGGACCATTGTGGAATTCCTTGAGAACGTCCGGAATTCTTACCCTTGGAACTACTATTAGGTTACGGGAGCACTGCCCACACCCTGTGCAAACAGCCAGATATTAATTTTAAGCTGTTCCATTGTGCCCAGTATGGTTTTGCGATGGGGCTTTCAGCTGCTATTTGCTCCTTGGTTGACCTTCTGTCTACCTCCAGTCCATGCATCAAAAGCTCCAGATCTGGATCTTCCTGACACTTTCTTAGCTGTTCTTCCTTCCACTCTTCCGCTGGTGTTATTGTCGTTAGATGGACGTCTATAATGTCCTCTTTGCCCTCAGCTTTTGAGCAGTGTTAACATTCCAGGCTACATGGTCGACGGAACATGGCATCAGCATTTCCGTGGACACTTCCCAACTTTGCAGTCTCTCAATCCACCTGGCTAGCTGTCCTTCTGGATTCTTAAACTGTAGTAGCCACTTCAGCGCTGCATGGTCCGTTCGAACTCGGAAACGTTGCCCATAGAGGTACTTGTGGAAATGTTTGACGCAGTCCACCAACGCTAGTAGTTCTCTCCGAGTTACGCAGTAGTTCCTCTCTGGTTTTCCAATCGACCGGCTATAGTAGGCAACTACCTTCTCCTGCCCATCAATTACCTGCGACAGTACGCCTCCTATGGCATAACCACTAGCATCCGTATCCAAAATAAACGTTGCACCTGGAACGGGATACGCTAGCATAGGTGCAGTGCATAGCCGTTCCTTCAGAGTTTGGAAGGCTCCTCCTGCTCCTTGTGCCACTCGAAGGCTCTATTTTTCTTAGTGAGCTCATGAAGGCTATTAGCAACGCTGGCAAAATTCGGAACAAATCGGCGGTAGTAAGTGCATAGCCCAAGGAAACTTCGTAGTTCGTGCAGGTTCCTAGGTCTTGGCCAATCCTTTACTGCTTCTATGTTTTCCTTGGCAGTACAGACGCCCTCCGTTGTCACCTTGTGTTCCAAGTAGTTCACCTCCTCCTTGATCAGTGAGCACTTTTTAGGACTTAGCTTCAGACCAGCGCCAGCTATCCTCTGGAAAACTTCTTCCAAATTGTTCAGGTGTTCCTCAAAGCTTTTACCCAATACGATAATGTCGTCTAGATACACCAAACATGTTTTCCAATGCAGTCCTTTGAGCACATGGTCCATAAGTCGTTCAAAAGTGGCAGGAGCGTTGCATAATNCAAACTTCTTCCAAATTGTTCAGGTAGATACACCAAACATGTTTTCCAATGCAGTCCTTTGAGCACATGGTCCATAAGTCGTTCAAAAGTGGCAGGAGCGTTGCATAATCCAAAGGGCATCACCGTGAATTGCCACAGACAGTCTCCAACGCTGAAAGCTGTCTTCTCCTTAACCTCGTCACTTACCTCCACTTGCCAATAACCGCTCTTAAGGTCGAGTGTTGAGAACCACTTTGTTCCAGTCAACGAGTCCAGAGTGTCATCGATCCTGGGAAGAGGATAGCTGTCCTTTTTCGTCACATCGTTTAGTTTCCGGCAGTCTACGCAGAACCGCATTTGACCATCCTTCTTCTTCACAAGTACTACCGGCGAACTCCATGGACTCGCTGATGGTTCAATCACACCACTCTCGCCCATTTCCTTTACTATTTGGCTTCACGTTTGGCCAGTGGAACACTTCGAGCTTGGCGAATTGGCCTTGCATCGCCAGTATCAATGCGATGTTTCACAACATTAGTCCTGCCTGGTTTGTCGCCATCCTTGTCGAATATGTTGGAGTATCTGCGGAGAAGTTCCTTAGCCTTGTGCTGGTATTTTTCTTCCAACCCTTCCGTCCATGCATTCATGTCTTCCGCAATGCCATTCTCGCCAATGGAATCGCTTTCAGGTATTTTTTCGCATTTGAAGATTGCCTCTACCTCTCGACATTTCCCCAGTACCGTTCCTCTTCGGAGTTTGACTGGTGATTTGAACTCGTTTAGCACTCGAACTGGGATGCGTCCATCTTTTTGCGTCTTATCTAGGGTTTTACCAATAAGTACGTCCGGTGTAGAATTTTGTGTTGCTTCAACAACCCATAATTGGTTTGTCCCACAATCTCCATCAATCTTCGCTCACATAACTGCTTCTGACTTCGGTGGAATCTGCTCGCTTTCCTCTAGGATCACTCGCCTGCTGCTGTACAGACCATCATATCCAAAGCTAAGGGGCACTTCCATGATGTTGAACTTCATGATCCTGTTCTTCATGTCGATCTCCATACCTTGATCAAATAAAAAGTCTAATTCAATGATGACTTCATCCACAATCGCCGCGACTATGAACTTGGGTAACACCGTCACATTCCCGACTTTGCATGTTACCTCTCCTACAACTTGGGTGTCCTCACCAGTTGCTGTCCTCAACCTTGCTCCAGGTAATGGCCTTACCTCTTTAGTGACCAAATCAGATCGAATGATGGAATGTGATGCGCCCGTATACACAGTTAGTACTCGCTCATGTCCGTCCACATATCCACCAACAGTAATGTTGCTCGCTTTTCTGCCAATTCGCGAGACGGCGATTATGGGGCATTCAATTGCGGGAGCCAGCGTGCGCCCCTTGCTGCTGGCTCGTTTTAGTTTAACGACTGATCGGGGTTGGGCTCGTCATCCTCAGTCCTGCATTTACGTACTGCTGAACTGTTAGACCTGTTGGAACCCGTCTTACATTCGCCTGCGAAATGGCCTGGTTTTCCGCAACCAAAGCACTTCCTAGCACCATCCTTTCTCTCGGTTGCACCAGGAGTATTCTTCCCTGCCATCGACTTGAGTGTTTTCAGGATCTCGTTCATCACGTCAGGTGTTTCCACTTCTACTCGATGGGCTTTGTAGGCTGGTCTACTTAGGAGCGCTGCCGTTTCACGTGTCTGAGCATACGAGACCGTTTCAGCAAATGTTGGCTTTGGATTAGCATACGTCTCTCGCTTGGTATATATGTCCCGCATTCCGTTGATGAACCTCTGGATTTTTACTCTTTCGAGGTGCTCACCAGATGCATCTCCAATTGCCAAATGAGCCAACCTTTCAACCTCGGAGGCGAATTCCTGTAGAGTCTCGTTGGATTTCTGGCAGCGATTTTCCAGCTCCATCTGGTAAATCTGTCTCCTGTGCTCGCTACCATAACGTCTTTCCACTGCACCCATTAACGCATCGTAACTGTTCCTTTCACAGTCGGGAATAGTCTGAAAGATTTCCGTTGCAGGTCCTTTTAATGCCACGAACAGAGCAGCGGATTTATCCTCCATGCTCCAACGATTTGTTGTAGCTGCCTTCTCGAACTGGAGCTTAAAGACTTGGAAAGGAATCGTGCCGTCAAAGGATGGAGTCTTTACCTTGGGAGCACTTGTCGATTCATCTGCAAATCTCGCAGGTGACCTTCCATATCTTCTACCTTAGCCTCGACTTTATCCTGTCTATCCTTCATTTGTTCGTTATCTCTAGCCAAATTCTCCTGCAGTTGTGTAATCTTTGCATCCTGCACTTCCAGAAACTGTGATACGTGTGTATTTTGTGCCTGTAGCTGCGACGAAATATCCGATGACGACTGCGACCTTTGTGCTTCAAGCTGCGATGACATGCGCGTTTCCTGCACTTCTAGCTGGGCTGAAATTGCAGCCAATAACGTGTTCATGTCCATAGCTGTTGGTGAAGTAGGAGCCTTTTGCTGTTCTTCAACCTTCCCGGATGTCTGTTGCACATCCCTCGACGAACAAGCTGCCTCATCCCTTCTGTTCGTCTTTTGAGGAGGTATCGTCGGGTTTATCCTGGAAGTCGTATTTGTCCACGTCGATGACTTCCTCTTCCATAGCCTCTCGCAACCGGGATAACAACTCCGCTTTTCTTCCGAAGGTGGCCAAATTACACTTTTCCAACTCCTGTTTGAGTTGCTCGATCTTTAGTTCTTCAATTTTTGCCGTTTTCAAAAGTTTATCCTTCGGGATTTATTTAACAATCCCACTTCTGACACCAATTGTTTCGATTATCCTTGAAACCTCGTCCGGATTTCACAAATCCTCCGGTTTGTATCGCTGGATTGTTAAATAAATGCTAACGATGACCAAATTGTAGTACAATTAACTTTATTGTACAACAAACAATTTACAATACTCGCTAACACAGTAAAAACACTTTACAGTACTTGTTAAAGCAATAACAATGCTTTACTACTTGTTAACACAATTAAACTTATAGCTTGCTTAATCGCAACTCACTTCTCTGCTCACTTTACTTGTAGCTTGCTGACTTGTAACTGTCCAACTCCGCTGTTTCGTGGCTCTTTTATAGCTGCGCTCGTACTCATGGCAACTCTCGAACGTTGTGAAGTTCATCGCTCATTCTCTTTATCTCGCTGTTCGCAGTGTTCATCCAACTTGACGTTTCTCTTTGTGGAACATTCTACGTCATTCCTCGAACATTCTGCCTATTTCTCGTTGTTCGCTTTGTGTTGCCGCAGTATTCGCCACAATATTAATAATCATTATGTCAACGTCTATTACATTACTTATGTACTTAATATTTTATAGTATTGGGTAGGTTCAGAAGGCGCAGCAGTTGAGCGCAACCGTTGCTAAAAAAATCAGTGATAGTAATGCGTCTTCTGAACGGCTTAATACATTATCAGTCAATTTCAAAACACACAACGCGTTGTCTCAAATGATCAGAAAAATATTACGATCATCTAACACGCAACTGTTCAGTTGATCAGAAGTACAAAACAACGCGTTCAGAAGGTGCAATCGCAACAGTTACTGAGCTGTTGCGCCTTCTGAACGTGCCCATTATCTTCACTTGATTTAAAACTTTATATGTTATATTTAATGAAGCGACTTCATTTTTGTGTGTACAATGTACTTACATATATTAATCCAATATTTGCTTAAAAAAAATCGACAGGTCAGCACGACCTTGCTCGTCGAGGAGCCATTTTGAACTGTTGATGCTGTTTTCGAAATTCGAATTGCATTTATTCTTGTTCTTTCAAAATGGAGCTCTTTTCTCTCTTTCCAGTCTTTCCATACCCCACGTCTCCATTTTCTATTAAATGTATCTTAACATCTGTCAAATTTCTGTTTTAACTTTGTCTCTTTTTCTCATGTGGGCAACTTGCTATCTTAAGACAGCGATGGTAAGAAATTCAGCAAGATAGATGTGGGTTAACAGTGGAAATTGGCGGTCTCCACCTGACATTCCTGTCTTACCACAGCTTTTTTAACAGAATCTGTATAAGGTGGAGACGTGGGGATACAATTTCCACTTATTTTCAAGACAGTAAATCGGACAATGATTTAACGTATGCAGACAATAATTTTGACGTTTTGTGGAAGAAAGAAGATAAATACATAACACAAGAGACGCTGATTTGTATGTAACTTTGTCTCTTCTTTATTATTTTTTAGTTTTTAGCTTAAATAACTCGCGCGAAATGCGTATTATAATACAACGTTCACGTCCGACATTTTGCTTAAAATGAATTGTCATAACTATTGTCAGGACGCCTACGCTACGGAGACAATTATCAGCACTTTTGGCAACTAATGCGTATTTCTTTATGGTCTTGACAGCATTGTCTACTGTAAACGCGCCGTTAGGTTCGTAATCGACCAAATTCCCTTGTAAGGGATTTGGGTCTGTTGGAGTCCCTCTTCATCCTGTACAGTCGTTTTCAAAGACTTTGGCTACCTTGTAGGGTCCTTTAAATTTTGGTATAAGTTTACTTGAAAGCTCTGCTTGAGAACTAGAATTCGACTATTTTAAATTTACGAGATTGTAGTCGTTTTGCATCTACGTACTGCTTATTATATTCCTGTGCCTTTTACTGTACTAGTTCTGCTTGGTGTCTAATACGGTAGACAAACGGACTCGATTATTTGCATAGCCAGCCTTTATTTGTTTTAACTCACGCATTTTCCTCTTTAAAATGAGCATAAACAGCCGAACAAATGCACGAAATTTTTGGGAATTAACTCGGGTCCGGGGAATTTTCGATGACAACACTGGTAAAAACGGCCAGTTGTTGTCTTTTGTACAAGTAAGCAAACGAAGCAGGAGAGTTTCGCGTACGCGGTAGCCGAGTGGTGAGAGTTGCGGGCTACAAGCTTGTAGCCCCCACGTTCGATCTTCGGTTGGAGCGATTGCGAAGAATTTTTTATTTTTATTTATTTTATATTTTTTTATTTTATTTTATTTATATACTTACTTTACTTTATTTTGCTTTCATTTGCTCTATTTTATATCACATTTCTTATTTTACTATTAGTTAATTTTAATTTTTAGAGTTGAATTTTATTAAAAAGTCAACAACAACTAACTGAAACCAACGTAAAAAAATATAGAACTTATAAAAAAAAGAATGAAAAAGAAATAAAAAAAGTATACTGGCCGTGGGACTTGAACCCACGACCTTGCGGCTGGTTTATCCGCATTACTGCCGTCTGTAAGGGTAAAATTTTAATTTGCATTTATGCTTATTAATTCTAATTAATTTTCTCCGTCTGTCTACCATATAACATAGATAGATAGATAGATAGTTGGTTGGGTAAGGCACTGCGACCGGTGGGTATATTGTGCCCCTAGCTCATCACAACTCCTCAACCAGCCCCAGAGTGTCTAAAAACTTCATAATAAACCCCGGGGAAAGTGAGTGTATGTGCTCCTCTCTTGGCCAGACGTGCCCTATGCTCCTATACCTCCTGCGCGCAACGGCCTCACACTCTACAAGAAGGTGCAGGGGAGTTTCCCTGGCGGCATCGCAGAAGCGACACAGGTCGCTGGACCAGATACCTAGTTTGTACATGTTCCCTCTTAGCCTACAGTGACCAGTCAAAAATCCTGTAATAACCCTCAATTTATCCTTTGGAAAGTTCATGAGTATCCTGTAGAAAAGGCTCAGGTCCTATCGGGGTCGAGGAAGCGGCTAATCTGGCCAGGTGATCAGCCTCCTCATATCCTGCCCATGTGCCCAGGTACCCACATTAGTTGGATATCATTAACCTCCGCCAGAGCATTAAGCCTCTCGACACACTCCAAAACCAAGGAGGACTTGATCTCGAATGATGAGAGAGCCATAAGTGCCGCCTGACTATCACTTAGTATAAGTATCCTTTCATTCCTATAGTTCCTACTCATGTTGATATCTGCGCACATACTGATGGCATAGACCTCCGCTTGAAAGATGCTTGGGAAGGTTCAAAGGGGCACCAAAAGCTTCAGCCTGGGGCCGTACACGCCTGCTCCAATCCCCGCAGGTGTTTTGGAGCCGTCAGTGTACCACGGTATTGTGCTCGCCTGTATGTGCCTTTCCATAATAGAGGCACACCAGGTCACCTTGCTGTAAGTGTAAGTCATGAAATTCCTTTTGAAGACAACCTGTCTGTTGATATCGTCCCTGGGGAAAAGAGCCAGGGGGATCTGGGTACCAGCTTGTCCCTGTTCCTAGATTATAACACCTTGCCTTTGCCGAAGCCCTCCCTAGCAAAGTTAAGGAGGGTTCGAATTGTGACCTGTTCAACTAAGAGGTGCAGTGGCTCGAGTTCCAGCATTACCTCCAGCGCTGCCGTCGAGCATGTGCGCATTGCTCCCGTAATGCAAACACATGCCAGACGTTGAAACTTAGAGAGGGTCTGCCTCACCGTTACTAAAGTAGTCCTGGAATACCAAGCCACCGCACCGTAAGTCACTATAGGTCTCACTATCATGGTGTACATCCATCTGGGATCCTCCACCCCCAGGATTTGCCCGCCAGACGTTTGCACATCATCATCGCTCTCGTGGCCTTGGAAGTGACCGCATCAACATGGGACTTCCACAGTAGCTTGGAGTCCAGGGTAAGCCCCAGATATTTTATAACCTCTGTGGCGACATTGATTGCGACCCCGTCCAAGGTTAGGTTCCTCATCCCCTGAAGATTTCGTTTCTTGGTGAAGGGGACTATAGCTGTCTTAGAGGGATTGATATTGAAGCCTACGTCTGTGCACCACCTTTTTGCAAGGTTAAGACCTCTTTGGACGATGTCACAGAGAGTACTAGCGAACTTCCCTCTAGCGATAATCACTATGTCGTTCGCATACCCTTGCCACCGGACGCCCTCGTAAGTGAGTAGCTGTCGGAGTTCGCCCACAACTAATCTCCACAGTAGAGGAGATAATAGTTCCCCTTGCGGGCACCCTTTTGTTGTTTGTATTTGAACGACGCTGTCACCGACTTCAGTTTCGGCGATCCTGGTCTGCAGTAACCTTGCTATCCAACGCCGGATGGTTGGCTGAACGTTATGTTTCTCAAGAGCTCTGTCAACTCCCGAATGGGAGGCATTATCAAAGGCCCCCCCGATATCGAGGAAGGCACAGAGCACCACCTCATCACACTCAAAGCCTCTTGTATTTCCTCCGTTAAGGCATACAGCGCAATGTCCGTGGATCTACCCACCCTGTACGCGTGCTGGTTGGAATGCAGAGGGGTTTGTTTCAAAGTGTTAAACCTGATCTCATGGTCAATAATTTTCTCCATTGCCTTCAACATAAAGGATGTGAGATTTATCGGCCTGAATATACTTGGTAAGAGAGTAATCTCTCTTACCTACCTTCGGGATAAAGACAAGCAGCTCCCAGTGCAAACCGGACAATCCCGTGATCCGACAGTGTAGGCTCAGATGAGACTTTCCACTGGACGATCAGAGGACTGGCCAGTCTGTTGCTGATAGTGATGTCAAGAACTTCCTCTCTGGCCCTAGTAATGAACGTTGGTTCATTACCGAGATTGTGAATGCCCAGGTCTTCACTTATAATATATTCTAAAAGGCACTCACCCCTGCGGTTAGTGTTCGAGCTGTCCCCCTCCATATTATGGGCGTTTGCATCGCAGCCTATAATGACAGGAAGTCGTCTCCTGCGGCAGAATTCCAGAAGCTGCTGTACCTCAAGGGGCGGCACGTTGGCGTTGTCCCCCGGAAAGTAGGCTGCAGCCAAAACCACCTCCATCTCCTTGCCATCAACTTTCAAGGTAGTCTGGACCGCTACCAGATCCTGTGTAAGAAACTCTGTAATTCAGAAATAATTAATATTATTTTTCAGCACTACACACGCTCTGGGCCTCTCGTAGGAGAGGTCCCAAATTACCTTATTGTTATTGTGGTTGAGGCCCCTCACCTGGCCCCTGTAGGTCTACGGTTCCTGTATTAGCAGTATACCCAGTTCTTCCGTGGCAAACCTGCTCGCAATGACCGCCGAGGCAGCCACCGCGTGATGCAGATTGACCTGGGCTACCTCTACTGCTAGTGTTTTAATAATTGGGGCTCGTCGTTGATATCCGAGAGCCGCGCGTCGCCCTCGCTTCCTCTATCGAGCTCGAGCCTGCCAATGTTCGCTAGGAGCTCCAGTGTGGTGCGCACGTAGTCGAGGCCCTTTGGTCCGGAACTCACCGGAGGTAGTCCCTGTGCCGGTTCTGTTAACTGGTTGGCTGGTACCTGTGCCTGTTCTGTCAGCGGGTATGCTGGTGGGGCCGTGGTCGACTCTGTCGCTGGTGCCGAAGTGGAGTCAGTTGCCGCGTCAACACACATGTCTTGAGACTCTGACTGCTTGCTGCCTGTCGTATTTTGCCGCCACGGCCTCACCGAGACGTAGCTGTACCGGAAATTTATATGGAATCCGGCCCTCTTAATGCTAACGTACGACGCCTCGTCGATGCCCAGGTTGAGCCTGAGACCATTGTCCTCAGCGTCGCACGACACCACCTTCCACGCAGCCGTATGGACACCCTCGTTCTGGGCCTGAATGAGCGCCAGCACATACTCAGCCGATTTATCGGCGCATCTATGGAAGAACACCGAGATAGTGTGCACCGGCGGGATGTCCTCCCCCCCTTTTCGTGCATAGCTCGGGTCCCTTCCACCTCTCAATATCCGGTGCCTTTTCTGCCAGCCTGGCTGCAGTCCGCTCATCCTTGCAGTCCACAAGGAACATGCCTGACCTGAAGAATACCCCACAGAACACCAGACGGTGCCTCCACCCTTTTAGGACCTCGTCCATGATCGCATCCTGGAGTCTGGTTAGGTCGTCAGGGCATAGGGCAGTAGGGTAATCACAGCCACCCGGATGTCTTTAAGAGCATCAGAATAGCTGGGCTGCTGAGTGGTTCCTTCCTGAGGCTGACCTTGGCCCGCAGACCCATCCAGGCCCCTAGATTCTGTCTGAGGGGGTGTAGGCACGCCGCCCCTGCTGGTGCTTGGCTTCTCGTCTTCTCTGGCGTGTTCAATGACGAGGGCAGCCTCTTCTTCGGTCAGGCTCTCAAGGAAGCTACCCTGCGACTGGTGCCTTTACCACCGCCCAGCATGTTACTGCCGTGCGTGGCCGTTGCTGTTTTTTGTGCTGTTGTTGCTGTATCCGCAGCAGTTGCTGTAGTAGTTGCTGTTGCTGGAGTAGTTGCTGTTAACGCTGTTGCAGCAGTAATTGCAGTTGTGGCTGTTGCTGAAGTTGTAGCTGTAGCTGTCGCTGTTTTTGCGCTAGTTTTCGCGCTTGATTTAGCATTATTTGCTGTTGTTGTTTTTATATGTTTAGTTGTATTCATCTTG
>NW_016157528.1:223176-263767 GCF_001687245.7 Rhagoletis zephyria
ACCATAACGCCTTTTCACTGCACCCATTAACGCATCGTAACTGTTCCTTTCACAGTCGGGAATAGTCTGCAAGATTTCTGCCGCAGGTCCTTTCAATGCAACGAATAGTGCAGCGGATTTATCCTCCATGCTCCAATGATTTGCTGCAGCCGTTTTTTCGAACTGGAGCTTAAAGACCTGGAAAGGAATCGTGCCGTCAAAGGATGGGGTTTTTACNCGCCTTTTCACTGCACCCATTAACGCATCGTAACTGTTCCTTTCACAGTCGGGAATAGTCTGAAAGATTTCCGTTGCAGGTCCTTTTAATGCCACGAACAGAGCAGCGGATTTATCCTCCATGCTCCAACGATTTGCTGTAGCTGTCTTCTCGAACTGGAGCTTAAAGACTTGGAAAGGAATCGTGCCGTCAAAGGATGGAGTCTTTACCTTGGGCGCACTTGTCGATTCATCTGCAAATCTCGCAGGTGACCTTCCATATCTTCTACCTTAGCCTCGACTTTATCCTGTCTATCCTTCATTTGTTCGTTATCTCTAGCCAAATTCTCCTGCAGTTGTGTAATCTTTGCATCCTGCACTTCCAGAAACTGTGATACGTGTGTATTTTGTGCCTGTAGCTGCGACGAAATATCCGATGACGACTGCGACCTTTGTGCTTCAAGCTGCGATGACATGCGCGTTTCCTGCACTTCTAGCTGGGCTGAAATTGCAGCCAATAACGTGTTCATGTCCATAGCTGTTGGTGAAGTAGGAGCCTTTTGCTGTTCTTCAACCTTCCCGGATGTCTGTTGCACATCCCTCGACGAACAAGCTGCCTCATCCTTCTGTTCGTCTTTTGAGGAGGTATCGTCGGGTTTATCCTGGAAGTCGTATTTGTCCACGTCGATGACTTCCTCTTCCATAGCCTCTCGCAACCGGGATAACAACTCCGCTTTTCTTCCGAAGGTGGCCAAATTACACTTTTCCAACTCCTGTTTGAGTTGCTCGATCTTTAGTTCTTCAATTTTGCCGTTTTCAAAAGTTTATCCTTCGGGATTTATTTAACAATCCCACTTCTGACACCAATTGTTTCGATTATCCTTGAAACCTCGTCCGGATTTCACAAATCCTCCGGTTTGTATCGCTGGATTGTTAAATAAATGCTAACGATGACCAAATTGTAGTACAATTAACTTTATTGTACAACAAACAATTTACAATACTCGCTAACACAGTAAAAACACTTTACAGTACTTGTTAAAGCAATAACAATGCTTTACTACTTGTTAACACAATTAAACTTATAGCTTGCTTAATCGCAACTCACTTCTCTGCTCACTTTACTTGTAGCTTGCTGACTTGTAACTGTCCAACTCCGCTGTTTCGTGGCTCTTTTATAGCTGCGCTCGTACTCATGGCAACTCTCGAACGTTGTGAAGTTCATCGCTCATTCTCTTTATCTCGCTGTTCGCAGTGTTCATCCAACTTGACGTTTCTCTTTGTGGAACATTCTACGTCATTCCTCGAACATTCTGCCTATTTCTCGTTGTTCGCTTTGTGTTGCCGCAGTATTCGCCACACTGCCCTCCACCTAAGTCTGATCGTCCCGATCAGACACACTTGCCACTCCAACCGCTGCAAGTCTTTCCAAGTGGACCACNAATCATTATGTCAACGTCTATTACATTACTTATGTACTTAATATTTTATAGTATTGGGTAGGTTCAGAAGGCGCAGCAGTTGAGCGCAACCGTTGCTAAAAAAATCAGTGATAGTAATGCGTCTTCTGAACGGCTTAATACATTATCAGTCAATTTCAAAACACACAACGCGTTGTCTCAAATGATCAGAAAAATATTACGATCATCTAACACGCAACTGTTCAGTTGATCAGAAGTACAAAACAACGCGTTCAGAAGGTGCAATCGCAACAGTTACTGAGCTGTTGCGCCTTCTGAACGTGCCCATTATCTTCACTTGATTTAAAACTTTATATGTTATATTTAATGAAGCGACTTCATTTTTGTGTGTACAATGTACTTACATATATTAATCCAATATTTGCTTAAAAAAAATCGACAGGTCAGCACGACCTTGCTCGTCGAGGAGCCATTTTGAACTGTTGATGCTGTTTTCGAAATTCGAATTGCATTTATTCTTGTTCTTTCAAAATGGAGCTCTTTTCTCTCTTTCCAGTCTTTCCATACCCCACGTCTCCATTTTCTATTAAATGTATCTTAACATCTGTCAAATTTCTGTTTTAACTTTGTCTCTTTTTCTCATGTGGGCAACTTGCTATCTTAAGACAGCGATGGTAAGAAATTCAGCAAGATAGATGTGGGTTAACAGTGGAAATTGGCGGTCTCCACCTGACATTCCTGTCTTACCACAGCTTTTTTAACAGAATCTGTATAAGGTGGAGACGTGGGGATACAATTTCCACTTATTTTCAAGACAGTAAATCGGACAATGATTTAACGTATGCAGACAATAATTTTGACGTTTTGTGGAAGAAAGAAGATAAATACATAACACAAGAGACGCTGATTTGTATGTAACTTTGTCTCTTCTTTATTATTTTTTAGTTTTTAGCTTAAATAACTCGCGCGAAATGCGTATTATAATACAACGTTCACGTCCGACATTTTGCTTAAAATGAATTGTCATAACTATTGTCAGGACGCCTACGCTACGGAGACAATTATCAGCACTTTTGGCAACTAATGCGTATTTCTTTATGGTCTTGACAGCATTGTCTACTGTAAACGCGCCGTTAGGTTCGTAATCGACCAAATTCCCTTGTAAGGGATTTGGGTCTGTTGGAGTCCCTCTTCATCCTGTACAGTCGTTTTCAAAGACTTTGGCTACCTTGTAGGGTCCTTTAAATTTTGGTATAAGTTTACTTGAAAGCTCTGCTTGAGAACTAGAATTCGACTATTTTAAATTTACGAGATTGTAGTCGTTTTGCATCTACGTACTGCTTATTATATTCCTGTGCCTTTTACTGTACTAGTTCTGCTTGGTGTCTAATACGGTAGACAAACGGACTCGATTATTTGCATAGCCAGCCTTTATTTGTTTTAACTCACGCATTTTCCTCTTTAAAATGAGCATAAACAGCCGAACAAATGCACGAAATTTTTGGGAATTAACTCGGGTCCGGGGAATTTTCGATGACAACACTGGTAAAAACGGCCAGTTGTTGTCTTTTGTACAAGTAAGCAAACGAAGCAGGAGAGTTTCGCGTACGCGGTAGCCGAGTGGTGAGAGTTGCGGGCTACAAGCTTGTAGCCCCCACGTTCGATCTTCGGTTGGAGCGATTGCGAAGAATTTTTTATTTTTATTTATTTTATATTTTTTTATTTTATTTTATTTATATACTTACTTTACTTTATTTTGCTTTCATTTGCTCTATTTTATATCACATTTCTTATTTTACTATTAGTTAATTTTAATTTTTAGAGTTGAATTTTATTAAAAAGTCAACAACAACTAACTGAAACCAACGTAAAAAAATATAGAACTTATAAAAAAAAGAATGAAAAAGAAATAAAAAAAGTATACTGGCCGTGGGACTTGAACCCACGACCTTGCGGCTGGTTTATCCGCATTACTGCCGTCTGTAAGGGTAAAATTTTAATTTGCATTTATGCTTATTAATTCTAATTAATTTTCTCCGTCTGTCTACCATATAACATAGATAGATAGATAGATAGTTGGTTGGGTAAGGCACTGCGACCGGTGGGTATATTGTGCCCCTAGCTCATCACAACTCCTCAACCAGCCCCAGAGTGTCTAAAAACTTCATAATAAACCCCGGGGAAAGTGAGTGTATGTGCTCCTCTCTTGGCCAGACGTGCCCTATGCTCCTATACCTCCTGCGCGCAACGGCCTCACACTCTACAAGAAGGTGCAGGGGAGTTTCCCTGGCGGCATCGCAGAAGCGACACAGGTCGCTGGACCAGATACCTAGTTTGTACATGTTCCCTCTTAGCCTACAGTGACCAGTCAAAAATCCTGTAATAACCCTCAATTTATCCTTTGGAAAGTTCATGAGTATCCTGTAGAAAAGGCTCAGGTCCTATCGGGGTCGAGGAAGCGGCTAATCTGGCCAGGTGATCAGCCTCCTCATATCCTGCCCATGTGCCCAGGTACCCACATTAGTTGGATATCATTAACCTCCGCCAGAGCATTAAGCCTCTCGACACACTCCAAAACCAAGGAGGACTTGATCTCGAATGATGAGAGAGCCATAAGTGCCGCCTGACTATCACTTAGTATAAGTATCCTTTCATTCCTATAGTTCCTACTCATGTTGATATCTGCGCACATACTGATGGCATAGACCTCCGCTTGAAAGATGCTTGGGAAGGTTCAAAGGGGCACCAAAAGCTTCAGCCTGGGGCCGTACACGCCTGCTCCAATCCCCGCAGGTGTTTTGGAGCCGTCAGTGTACCACGGTATTGTGCTCGCCTGTATGTGCCTTTCCATAATAGAGGCACACCAGGTCACCTTGCTGTAAGTGTAAGTCATGAAATTCCTTTTGAAGACAACCTGTCTGTTGATATCGTCCCTGGGGAAAAGAGCCAGGGGGATCTGGGTACCGAGCTTGTCCCTGTTCCTAGATTATAACACCTTGCCTTTGCCGAAGCCCTCCCTAGCAAAGTTAAGGAGGGTTCGAATTGTGACCTGTTCAACTAAGAGGTGCAGTGGCTCGAGTTCCAGCATTACCTCCAGCGCTGCCGTCGAGCATGTGCGCATTGCTCCCGTAATGCAAACACATGCCAGACGTTGAAACTTAGAGAGGGTCTGCCTCACCGTTACTAAAGTAGTCCTGGAATACCAAGCCACCGCACCGTAAGTCACTATAGGTCTCACTATCATGGTGTACATCCATCTGGGATCCTCCACCCCCAGGATTTGCCCGCCAGACGTTTGCACATCATCATCGCTCTCGTGGCCTTGGAAGTGACCGCATCAACATGGGACTTCCACAGTAGCTTGGAGTCCAGGGTAAGCCCCAGATATTTTATAACCTCTGTGGCGACATTGATTGCGACCCCGTCCAAGGTTAGGTTCCTCATCCCCTGAAGATTTCGTTTCTTGGTGAAGGGGACTATAGCTGTCTTAGAGGGATTGATATTGAAGCCTACGTCTGTGCACCACCTTTTTGCAAGGTTAAGACCTCTTTGGACGATGTCACAGAGAGTACTAGCGAACTTCCCTCTAGCGATAATCACTATGTCGTCCGCATACCCTTGGCACCGGACGCCCTCGTAAGTGAGTAGCTGTCGGAGTTCGCCCACAACTAATCTCCACAGTAGAGGAGATAATAGTTCCCCTTGCGGGCACCCTTTTGTTGTTTGTATTTGAACGACGCTGTCACCGACTTCAGTTTCGGCGATCCTGGTCTGCAGTAACCTTGCTATCCAACGCCGGACGGTTGGCTGAACGTTATGTTTCTCAAGAGCTCTGTCAACTCCCGAATGGGAGGCATTATCAAAGGCCCCCCCGATATCGAGGAAGGCACAGAGCACCACCTCATCACACTCAAAGGCCTCTTGTATTTCCTCCGTTAAGGCATACAGCGCAATGTCCGTGGATCTACCCACCCTGTACGCGTGCTGGTTGGAATGCAGAGGGGTTTGTTTCAAAGTGTTAAACCTGATCTCATGGTCAATAATTTTCTCCATTGCCTTCAACATAAAGGATGTGAGATTTATCGGCCTGAATTACTTGGTAAGAGAGTAATCTCTCTTACCTACCTTCGGGATAAAGACAAGCAGCTCCCAGTGCAAACCGGACAATCCCGTGATCCGACAGTGTAGGCTCAGATGAGACTTTCCACTGGACGATCAGAGGACTGGCCAGTCTGTTGCTGATAGTGATGTCAAGAACTTCCTCTCTGGCCCTAGTAATGAACGTTGGTTCATTACCGACATTGTGAATGCCCAGGTCTTCACTTATAATATATTCTAAAAGGCACTCACCCCTGCGGTTAGTGTTCGAGCTGTCCCCCTCCATATTATGGGCGTTTGCATCGCAGCCTATAATGACAGGAAGTCGTCTCCTGCGGCAGAATTCCAGAAGCTGCTGTACCTCAAGGGGCGGCACGTTGGCGTTGTCCCCCGGAAAGTAGGCTGCAGCCAAAACCACCTCCATCTCCTTGCCATCAACTTTCAAGGTAGTCTGGACCGCTACCAGATCCTGTGTAAGAAACTCTGTAATTCAGAAATAATTAATATTATTTTTCAGCACTACACACGCTCTGGGCCTCTCGTAGGAGAGGTCCCAAATTACCTTATTGTTATTGTGGTTGAGGCCCCTCACCTGGCCCCTGTAGGTCTACGGTTCCTGTATTAGCAGTATACCCAGTTCTTCCGTGGCAAACCTGCTCGCAATGACCGCCGAGGCAGCCACCGCGTGATGCAGATTGACCTGGGCTACCTCTACTGCTAGTGTTTTAATAATTGGGGCTCGTCGTTGATATCCGAGAGCCGCGCGTCGCCCTCGCTTCCTCTATCGAGCTCGAGCCTGCCAATGTTCGCTAGGAGCTCCAGTGTGGTGCGCACGTAGTCGAGGCCCTTTGGTCCGGAACTCACCGGAGGTAGTCCCTGTGCCGGTTCTGTTAACTGGTTGGCTGGTACCTGTGCCTGTTCTGTCAGCGGGTATGCTGGTGGGGCCGTGGTCGACTCTGTCGCTGGTGCCGAAGTGGAGTCAGTTGCCGCGTCAACACACATGTCTTGAGACTCTGACTGCTTGCTGCCTGTCGTATTTTGCCGCCACGGCCTCACCGAGACGTAGCTGTACCGGAAATTTATATGGAATCCGGCCCTCTTAATGCTAACGTACGACGCCTCGTCGATGCCCAGGTTGAGCCTGAGACCATTGTCCTCAGCGTCGCACGACACCACCTTCCACGCAGCCGTATGGACACCCTCGTTCTGGGCCTGAATGAGCGCCAGCACATACTCAGCCGATTTATCGGCGCATCTATGGAAGAACACCGAGATAGTGTGCACCGGCGGGATGTCCTCCCCCCCTTTTCGTGCATAGCTCGGGTCCCTTCCACCTCTCAATATCCGGTGCCTTTTCTGCCAGCCTGGCTGCAGTCCGCTCATCCTTGCAGTCCACAAGGAACATGCCTGACCTGAAGAATACCCCACAGAACACCAGACGGTGCCTCCACCCTTTTAGGACCTCGTCCATGATCGCATCCTGGAGTCTGGTTAGGTCGTCAGGGCATAGGGCAGTAGGGTAATCACAGCCACCCGGATGTCTTTAAGAGCATCAGAATAGCTGGGCTGCTGAGTGGTTCCTTCCTGAGGCTGACCTTGGCCCGCAGACCCATCCAGGCCCCTAGATTCTGTCTGAGGGGGTGTAGGCACGCCGCCCCTGCTGGTGCTTGGCTTCTCGTCTTCTCTGGCGTGTTCAATGACGAGGGCAGCCTCTTCTTCGGTCAGGCTCTCAAGGAAGCTACCCTGCGACTGGTGCCTTTACCACCGCCCAGCATGTTACTGCCGTGCGTGGCCGTTGCTGTTTTTTGTGCTGTTGTTGCTGTATCCGCAGCAGTTGCTGTAGTAGTTGCTGTTGCTGGAGTAGTTGCTGTTAACGCTGTTGCAGCAGTAATTGCAGTTGTGGCTGTTGCTGAAGTTGTAGCTGTAGCTGTCGCTGTTTTTGCGCTAGTTTTCGCGCTTGATTTAGCATTATTTGCTGTTGTTGTTTTTATATGTTTAGTTGTATTCATCTTGTTCGTACGACTGCCTGCTCGACGAGGCGAGCTCAGCAGTCAATTTAGTAGAAAGGAATCTTATCTGGTCCGCGCCAGCGCCCCATGTCGCGGTAAGGCCACCGTTACTCCTCGATGCGGCCCGGTGTTGAAGAGGTGCCGTTCTAATACAGCCGGTTTATACCCTCACTATACATACATATGAGTAAATACTCGAGTACCTCTACCAAGTACCGAGTATTTTTGTACTTCGATACATGTGACCAAGTACTTGGTGGGTATCGAGTACATTGAGCAAGAATTTACTCGGTCGAAAAATTTATGCAACTCTAATCAAAATTAGTAATGTTGCCACAAGTTGGATATATTAAGTTTGACACGTAAAATTATATCCTTGTAGCTAACATATAAAAGTTGCGAGAATATGTATTTACCTATATGTATATATTAAAAATAAGCAGATATTTTCATATTAAAAAGCCTGGTTTTATTTATTTAAAAAAATTGCAAAAAAGATGGTTTTATTTATTTAAAAAAATTGCAAAACTGTTTTGAAATATTTCGTCTGAGTACTTTTGAGTACAAATAGAATCGAGTATTTTCTAGCGATTCTTTGAGTAGCATCGAGTACCCCGTTCGATGTTCTAAAATGAGTACTGGTATCGAGTACATGGTGGTATCGGACGAACACTATTTTGCCAGCTGACGCCCTCTTTTGAATCGACTAACTTCGCTAACACTGGACCAAGGTTCCTGTTGACAATTTAGACTTGTTCGCTTGGGGGCAGTTAGTCGCGACTTTAATATGTTGAGCATTATTTATTTCCTGAAACTCTTCGAACTCATTGGACGTGAAACAGGTTCCTCTATCAGATACTAAGCTTTTGGGCCTGCTGTACGCTCGAAAGTAATTTTCTAACGACGCCATCGCTTCTTTTGACGCTGTTGTTCTTGCTGGATATAGTCGAACGAACTTTGTAAACGCATCTATTATTACCAATACGTGTTTGTATTTGGTACTCTACTGTGGATCGGCCCAAAGTGGTCAATGTACAACATTTTGAATGGTTGATTTCCTTTAGGAACAGGGAACCCAACACGTGGGGATTTCCCCGATTTGCGGGGAATTTCAGTTTGCGTGGGGAATCGGGGAACGAGCCGTTTTTTGTGGGGAGTTTCAGCTTGTTCAATTCTTGTAACTACAACAAAGTTTCAAATGACCAAAAATGACCTTTGATTTTTTAAGAATGAATAAACTTAATTTATTTTTATATGGAAGGAGACCGCAAAAACTTCGGAAAAAAAATCTAAAACGAAAATGTTTAGGCATTTGGAACTTGAACTTTATTATAATAGAATTGCAAATGTGTACATAGATGTTGGCAGAGTAAGACGTGTTTAAGTAGCGCTGTTACGTTTTTGTGTTTTCCCGCGTAAATAATTTAAAAATTTCCTCAAACTACTGATCTGCCGGTGTACCTGTGCGCTGTAAGTTTTTCGTGAGACTGCGAATACCTTTACTCGCCTGATTTTGTATATTCCTGCTTAATAAGTAAACAAACAAATAACAAGCAAACAAACACGCAAAAACTCAGCAAGGCAACCGGCTACCTCCCTTAAAACTCCTCTCACACCGGCATCAGCTCGAAATTTCTACGAGATTTTGTTGAATTTTTTTCAAATATTGCACACAGCCTGAAACTTGGATTTATATATTTGTTAAAGAATGAACTATATTTTTATAAAAAAATAATTTTAATTAAATAACAAAAACAAAATCAATGGTGCGACTAAAATTTTTCGATCACTATATGTATGTAAATACTATATAAAAACTTGTTATTCTTTATTTGTTAACTAATTTTATCAAAGTGGTGAATAACATTTAAAAATAAAATAAATAGAAGACCAGCAATATACCAAAACATTTTTTATTGTTTTTTTGTAAATAAGGGGTGGGGAATTTTACGAAATTTCGGGCAAAATCGGGAAATTTTCAAAAATGAGTTGGTTACCCTGTTTAGGAATCATATTAACAAGTCCCTCTATCCTGCCGTGCTTAGTGGAGAACGCTATGCATTTTAAACAATTTTCTACATGAGTATTTGCTTTCTTCCTAATATTTGGGAGCCAGTTACTTTGATTGACCATTTCCACAACTTTCTCAACACCTGTATGCCCTAACTCATCGTGGCACTTCTACAGGACTTGTACGTAAAAATATAAGTTACCATCCTTTTTTTTATAGAGCACCCCATTCGTCATTTCGTAGTAGATACTTTCTGCGGACTCTAACCGCTTTTTGGCGTTCTTTAGTTTTTCGTCTTTACTTTGGCAAATAATTAGGTTTTCTTCGGGCATATTAGTATGTATTGTTAACACATTATTTGTTCTACTTAACTCGTCCACGTGCTGCATTCTTTTACCAGACCTATGTTTTTGCTCGTAGTCGTAGTTCTGTAGATCAAGTGCCCAGTTAGCGATTCGGGGATTTATGTCTTTTTAAGTGTTCGTCGTGTGTAGCCAGTTTAATGAAGAACTATTACAATATTACTTAGCGCTGTTTACACAAAGCTACTCCTGCAACCCTAAAGGCTCAGTTATGCATACTTTGCACTGCACTGCATAAAATGTTATTTTACGTAGAAATAAAAAATCAACAGACTTATACAAAGGTAATGCTGTGCGTTGGGTAACCACCCTGTAGTCAAATGTACTAGTTGTAAACTACTTCACAACTAGTATGAACCGCATGCCCAACTATCTTTTTTCTATGCAATCAACTGGTATTTTTAACATGGGGATGTCCTACGAGATGGCAATTGTCAGACTTCGGTCAGAAATATACCAGTCTCATACTAGTTCAAAATAGACAGAAAAATTCTAGTCCAATTATGGACCAAAACCACTTTAATATATTACATATTTTTATTTAGCAGCCTTAGATTTGCTAATAATTAGTGTTAAATTTTTTGAGTATCTATTAATTAAAAGCAAAATTAAATACATAAATATTTCAAACTTTCGAACATGAATTTAAATGCATTTTTCATTAAATGTTATTAAAAGTAAAAGGTTACCGGTACAATAAATAATATATTTTTATCTTTTTTAATAATATTGAATATGCAAAAGAAAACATTTTAGTGAAAAATAAAATGAATACTTTAGTTCATTTTTGAGTGAACTAAATAAAAATAAAAGTTGTCATTAAAATAAATGCAATTCATTAACTTTGCACATTTCAGTCTATTATTTTTAAAAATTTATAAAAGTAATAATTAATGTTTAAAATTTGAGATTTGGATAAGAATAAAATAAATAAATAATTCAAGAAATTAATAAATATTCTTAGTTTTTGTACATAGTTTGGCTTGTTGATTGATAATAGAAATTAATCAAATAAATAATTATAATAATCGTTTCATTAAAAAAATTCGAAAGTAATTGAAAATGATCAAAAATAACAAAATAATAATGTAATTAAATTTTTTTTTAGTAATTATATGTTAATCATTGAAAACATGCTTTAATTAATAACCATTATGAATATTAATCATTATTTAACAAGTATGGTACCCGCTTTAACCGTTTACAATAAACCCAAATAAAAGTTATAATATTTTGTGTACTCTATTGTATTCATATGTCGAAGTCAAATAAAACAGGACATGAATACATAAATCGTTTTGTACTTGGTACAAGTCTGGACATTTTCGAACTAGTTCGGTTTCTGTCAGGAAATTCTAGTTGTAAACTAGTATTTTTCCTCACTAGTTTGGGGTTTCACTGCAGGGTACTTACACGCAAAGCTCATTTAACAGATTCCTTATGTGACAATGCAATGCTAAGTATGTATAACTGAGCCTTAAGTATCTTACAATACGTAAGAAATTTCATTTTATAGACTTGTATAGATTACAAGTACACTTAGGTCTCGTTTTATGCGGTTTTGAATTTATGCGGGTTTTCAAACCATTTTTTCGCAGTAGCGATATTTCTTTTTTTAAAAGTTGTTATTACTTTTTCCAGTGTGTAAGAGACAATGCTTTTGACAATTAATTTGTCTTTGTATTCTTACATAATTATTATTTATTGTGGTATTTTTTTTGTTTTTGGTTAAAATACAGATACAATTTTATCTAATTCATTAATGTTCAGTTATGGGAAAACTAAAAATGCAGACCAATAGTGCTTTTTAAGCTGATTTCAACTATATAAATATTATTTGGCGTAATTGAAAAGTAAAGATATAAGAGGATTTTTTTTTTCGATATTTTAAAATATAAATATTTTCAAAACTACGTAACCGATTGAAAAGTATAGATGTCAAAATAAAACCAATTAATCTATCTCCATTATTAAAAGTCAAAAGCAAATCATAATATAATATGTATATCAAATCAAAAACAAATGTATCAAAAAAAGGTAAATACTTGCACTTTCTAAATAATATAAATTTTTTATCATTGATTATGCACTCTTTCCAAAAAGGTTATTTTATGAGAAAATTATAATTTTTTTTTGTTTTTTAATATTTTGGGCTTAATAATATAAGCATAAATTATACATCGACTTGAAGATGAATTAACTGTCTTTATTTTGACATCATTGCCTTTTTAATCGGTTACGTAGTTTAGAAAATATTAATATTTTAAAATATCACAAACATTTTTTCTAACCTATTATATCTTCCTTACTTTTCAATTGCGCCAAATAATATTTATATAGTTGAAATCAGCGTAAAAAGTACTATCGAGCTGTGTGTTTAGTTTTTCCATAGCTGAACGGCTGGTTATCTTGATGTATGCCAATTTTAATTCTTGGAGAAATTGCGCATCCTCTTTTTGAAGTAGGGTATGTCTTCATAAAGATCATAAATACTATCCAGTCATACCATTTCGTATTGTGCTAGATAAGAAAAAATGCTTTGCTTAAGAAGTTATATATTTACTTATACATATACATTTTTCTGTGTAGATTAACTGCTCTTCCTCTTTTCGAACTTGGATTTCTCTTCACAAAGATCATGAATACCATTCCAGACTTTAGAATATAACAAAGGCCTCCCCCTTAGGTATCTCCCTTAAAAAACGAATTCGAATTTAGGGTAGGTATTAGTACTAAGCTACGAAAAAAAATTAATAAAAAATTCCATCACGTAAATTTTCCGAAAAGAGTTCGTTTTTGATTTTCTTTAATGTTACAGCATATTACTAGCATTAACTTCGAATTTCCATAAATCTTTCTGATTTACTGAGGGTTTTGTATATATTTGCCCAATTCGTAAAGGAGTTAGCATTGTCAAACTCTCCCAGTACACTATTTTGGACTTTAATACACAAATTGGTTTATAAGTGTCTTTGGATAGAAATCTGGCTGTAGCGCCACATTTTTTATATATTCTTAATGAGAAAAAAAAACAAGTTCGAAAGGCAAACAATTAAAATTTTCCTTTTTTTAATTAGAAGCCTTTTCATGGCAGAAACACACTCGGAGGTTTGCCTTTGTCTGCCGAGAAGCAACCGCTATTAGAAAAACGTTTTCTAATTTAGATGTTGCCCAGGCCACGGATCGAACCAGTTCCTACGAAGTGGTAGTACCAATCAGCCACAGATGTTCATAAAATTACGCTCAAAAGAAATTCCGAAAAATTAGACAAAGTACTGAAATTATTATTCAATTGAAATTTCATTTCCTAAAATATTTTAGTTTCGTATGATATTTCTCATGAAACGCTTAGTCAGTGTCAGAACAAGGGCTCTACTCAAGGTGCCTATTAAAACATTTAAATATTTTATAAACTCTTTTGTAGACTACTAATTCTATCAACAATTTACACTACGAAGTTCCGCCCGTTGGAGCCCTTTTCGTCTTACAAGAATTTAATAGACTTTTTTATAGAGCAAAATGAAAGAGTAATTTATCTTCTGTTTTGCGCTAATAAACCATTAAAAACTCTTATAGAACTGTTTGTGTTATCCGGCTGCACACACCAGTATTTTTTGACCGTCTGAAGTCAGAGAGAAGGGAGTAGAATTTTACCTCTGCAATTTCAGACCGAGAAAATTACGGTATTACATATCGTCACCTGAAATGCAAAAAGTCGTAAAAACATCGCAACTGAAATGGAAAAAGTCTTGACTAATATTTTTATTTTCTTTTTATAAAATGATGTGGAGAGTTGTAATTCGATGAAATCGTACATAAGTATGTATAAATCAAAAAGTTAATTTCGAATATTTTATTAGTTATGACTTTTGAATTTCAGCGATGATGTTTGTTACGTCTTTTTGCATTTCAGGTGACGATATGTATGTAGCTTAAAGCTGGTTTCTTCGTCTGAAAAGCCTGGTGTATTTTTGCAAGTTTGGCTTTTCAGACGAAATGACAAATCAGAAGAAAATAGTATTTAGTCTGTTCCTTTGATCTTCGGACTAAAACCTGTGGAATAGTGATGGGCGAGTCCGAGATGTTTTAGTCGATTGTCTCGATTGTTCAAATATCTCGATTGTCCTCGATGTTTTCTCTCGTAGACGATTTGCCATCCGAAAAAAGTCGTGCTTAAGCTGAACTACCAAATTCGTTAACAATCGACCAAGTCATCTCGGTCTCGCTGCTGGCCAGCGGTAGTTAAAACATCTCGATGGTTCTCTGTCGCAGACTGTGGCAACGAATTGCCAGTCGCGTTTAACATTCGATAAAAATCGGTCAAAACATCTCGGACTAGCCTTTGGAAATTTTGGCAACCTCTCATACGAGGTTTTGCATTTTCTTGATACGCGATTTTGTTCTTTGAACGACGTTATGTACTTATGTCTTAGGATTTTTTGCTGAAGTGGTTGCGGTTTTCTTCCATCTACAAGTAAATTATGCTTATTCGTTATATGAAAGCAAATGCGACAAGAAAAATTCTAAAAAAATCAACAGTAATTTTTGGCCATTTAAAACTTTATTATGCTAAAATTGAAGGAGCTGAAATTCCCCACAAAAAACGGTCCATTCCTCGACTCCCCGCGCAAACTGAAATTCCCAGCAAATCGGAGAATTCCCCACGAATTGGCTCCCCTGGTTCACACGATCTCGTCAGTGATAAGTCAGTCGACTCGAAACAATCGAAAAACATCTCGATTGTACAGTCTTGCAGCGAGTCGATTATTGACTCGATTGTAATTTTGCAACGATAGGGATTCTCTCGATCGTTTAAACATCTCGGACTCGCCCATCACTACTGTGGAACTGTCAAACTACACTTTTACTCTCTCAAGTGAGATTAAAAGGAAAACAGATACTGAAGTGCACGGGAACGCAAAACGCACTATTTCCTGTAAAAACGTCAGTCGGTTTGTTTACATGTCAGTGGCACAACACTGATTTGGCTGAAATATCACTAAATAATTATTAAAATCTATACATATTCAAATATTCCGTTGTTTACTTCCATTATTTTACAAATATAAGGTTCTTTGCTTTCACCGATTTCTGTTTTTGTTTGCACATGCAAATCAGCTGATCGTTTGACACTTTTCATGAACTTACAGGAAAAAAAACTACGGACTAAATCCTGTAACTTCTGACTAGGAACAGTCGCTCAGTTACTCTCTCAAAAGTGTTCCCACTTACAGGTTTTATGTCAATAGGAACGACTTCCTGTAAGTTCTGACTAAATCCTGTAAACCGGACTGCTATTGGAACAGACTAATTGTGTTATTGAATCAAGAGTAAAAAAAAAGTATTGGTTTATTGGCGAAGGAGGGATTTATCCCCCCAATAGCCCCTCTGGCTACGCCACTGTACGAGTACATAAATAAAATGAAAAAAATAGATGAACGTTTAAATATGTAGTTAATTATCACGTTACGATAAACGTAATTACAAAATAATGACATTCAAATATTTCCTTAATTTGCTGTAGAGGTGGAAATAAACGATTTGTTTGCGTGCTCATTTCCCCTTCATCCCTGAAAGACATTGGCGAAAACATCATTTAAAAAGCTTTTAATAAAAGTTATTGCGTATGCGTGCTCAAATATGCAAACATACACATATACATACATACCTACATAAACCCCCTAAATTTTTGAAACAAATTATTAAGCGGTAACTTTAATTTTATTATTCTCTCGATGAAATATTCGCGTGCCTGTATCTAATTTCTTGTTTTTATTTTCATTTTATTTCAGTGTTTCCGATCCCTTTTTGGCCATATTAATTTAGTACGTATACAATTTTCAATACAAAGTATTTCTTTATCAATTCCAAATTATGTCTCTAGGAAATCATAGATAAAAGGATGCCACAGAAAATCCATTATTTTAATTTTCATTTCGCCTTCTTTCCTGACTACTATCACAGAATAAACAGTATACAGAAGACGCATGTCGACTATCGAACCAATTTGAAATTTTTGGCACGAGCGGTGCGGCAAGGTTATCACAAGCAGCGCTTTTTATTTTGACCAATATCTTCGTTATTACTTAAATTTTTGCAATAGTTGATACATCAAAAGAATGATGTGATTTTACTCTCAAGTGAGAGTAAAAGGAGAACAGATGCAGAAGTGCACGGGGACTCAAAAAGCACTATTTCATGTAAAAACGTCAGTCGGTTTGTTTACATGTCATTGGTAAAACACTGATTTGGCTGAAATATCACTAAATAATTATTAAAATCTATACATATTCAAATATTTCGTTGTTTACTTCCATTTTTTAACAAATATAAGGTTATTTGCTTTCATCCCTTTCTGTTTTTGTTTGCACATGTAAATCAGCTGATCGTTTGACACTTTTCATGAACTTACAGGAAAAAAACTCCGGACTAAATCCTGTAACCGGAGAATGTTAATGTAATGAGAATGTTAATGTTAAATCAGAGAATGTTAATGTTGCATTCAATAATGCATTCAAGTTGTGCTGTGGCATAGTTGGTAGAGGCGAAGCGATGATGATGCTTTGCCGATAGGGTATGGGTTCGAGTCCGACTATATGCGGTGGTTTTTTATACATGTTTATATTTATAAAATCAAATAAAATAATAATTTGTGATTAAAATTGATTTTTTGGCTTTTCTGCGGATTGTGAAAAAGTTGAAGAAGAGGAAGAATTCTAGACAAGGCGGGGGAAACGAGGGCAAGTGTGCGAGGTGCGCGCGAGTTTATGAATGGAAGTTTTTGCTTTTATGAATGAATTTCTCGCTCGGAAGAAGCGGGAGTTCGGGGAAAAGTAAACGTGGCGTCTGTATGTTTCTAGTTGTAGTATTTGTATGTATGTGCAGAAGTATTTCGTTTTGATGTTTGTAGATTTTTGTTTAGTGATTAGAGGTGGTTAATTATTTAAGATTATGTGCATTTGCATACATATGCACGCATGCGCTTTGTTAATATATACAGACATAGGTACTTATGCATGGGCGTATGTATGTACATATACATTTTTATTTTTCAATCATATGGCCCAAATCGCCGAAAACGAAACCAAGGGGAAAATTCTCAGGATTCGCAGATTTTGGATTATATCTGGGTCATACATATTCTAAGGTATCGGACAACATCAATATTAACGCGAATCTCCTTCTCTAAAACATGAAAATTCACTTATTCTTGAGACACCTTTAAATAAACGAAAATTAAAAAAAAAATCAGCGATTAGTTTTCTATATCAAAATCAAGTCGGCAATAATTTAACAGTCCAAAATATTAAAAAGTTTTTTGGCGCGGAATCCACCAACCTAAAAAAAGGAAAAATATAGTTTTCTTTGAGCATTTTCGGGCTTATTTCACAGTAAAATAAAATAGTTCCACATACTCTTCATTACCAATATGAAAGCTATTTGTAAAGTAACAGTCTTTTGAACTAATTTAATTTTAGGTAAACTTTTTTCCTATCTAGTTAAAGATAGGGCTCATTTTACAAGCAACATTGGAAGCTATTCAACGTGTTATTGTCCCATAGTTAAAACTGTTATTTTTTCTAACTTATATAAACTGAGAAGATAAGAATTACGTAGAAAAATAAAAAACGCGGGATTTATATTATTTCAAAAAGGAGCGAAGTCAAGAGAAGCGAAATAAGAAGCGGAAAGAAGAAGGTTTTCCGATTAAATAATAAAAAATCTATTGGAATTATTTCGGCTATTTTTCTAGTACTACTATTATTCTACAAAATGCCGAGTCCTCAAATCTAACATTTGAAGGGTAAGAATAGTACTAAATAGCACAGAGCAAACAAAATAAGCCATTAAAGCCGTTTTTCGTGAAATGAAACGCGAAAAACTCAACAACTTGGCGCAATTCTAAGATCGAGTTCAAGTTCTACGCAGAAAATTAATTCGGAAACGACCTACGCTGCACAGCATCAGAAACTTAGCAATCCGTATTCATAATTATCATGTTCTTAATTTCTTTGATTTACTTGTCACATCGCAAGACTACTGAATTCATGCTACTTATTGCATAAAATACACTAAAAGCGATTTAAATACCTAATTATAATCCTATCGCTACACGTATATCGCACAGGTAACGTAACAGTGTTTTTCTGTAACGTACCAGTCCGAATGTTTTTTACAAATATTGACCTCAAAATTAATTTTATCAGTTCAATGAATTCCATCCTGAAGCTAGGAAACTGTGTACCAACTTTTGAAAACATTATATTAGGAGAGCAGACTTTTTCAATAATATAAAGCAACTTTAAAAAGTACTTCCAAAAATTGTAATGCAACAGTCCACTGTTGAAACATTCATAACTCCTAAACCACAGGAGTTACAATATATGTTTGTATGTATTAAATAATGCCACATACTTATGCTTTTAGATGCAAAAAGAAAAATTATCCGAAAATTGTATTCTCGCGAGTTTCAGCGGTATTTAAAAATCAGTGTGAGCCAAAATGTAATGTAACAGTCCGCGTTTTGGGCCAAATGTATTTTAATTTTGAATTTTATTTGTTCATATTTACTTGTCAAAATATCTGCCACTTATAATTTTTTATCCTATTTTTAAATAAAACAATATATATCAGCAATTATTCAGCTTTATTATTAATCAGTTTTCTGATTAATAAAATTAATTCGATTGTGATTAATAACATATAAATAATCGATAAATTATTAATTTTGATTAATCAAAAATTATTATTCTTTGATGAATTAAATAATCATGTTTCCATTAATCAGCTTTTTCTTTCAATTGATTTACTGTACATCCCTATTTCATATATGATATGGGCGATGCCACCGTCCCGGGTGCGACATTTGAACAGAAAAAATCTTATTTCTTGTTTAAATTTAAGTATAAAGTACTCAACAATTCTACATTTTAATAAAGCTACTCCTAATCGACTATTGTACGAGTTATTACAAAATACGAAAAAAATTCTAGCTTACTTTTATTTGAAAAAAATCTGAGTCATTTCCTCTGTCACGGGTGGGGAAAAAAAAGAACCTGCTTTTTGGAGCAGACATATTTTACGGAAACTCTGCGAATTTGTTTCACTTTTCTGTGTAAACTTGATGTCTTTATATTAAAACAAAGAACCACGAATATAAATAAAGCAAAAATCACAACAAAAATTATTGCTTTATTGTAAAAAAAAATCCGAAATTCCTCTGTCACTGGTGGGAATTTTTATATGAAAACGAGCTTTTAGTGTGTTCCATATATAATATAGATTAAGTACTCTCCTAATTTAATATTTAAGACAATTTTACAAAAAGCAGATGAGTTCTACTATACAAAAATTCTAATTACATATGAGTAGTCCACTTGCAAACAGCGTTATGTGATTTTATGATAAATTAAAAAAACGACTACGACAACAAGTAACATCTGAATTGAATCTTGTTTTTATTACCTGAAAATTTGGATAAATAAGAGCTTAATAACATTATAAAATAACATAACGTGAAATAACATAACATTAATAGTCTATGCAACCTAAAGCAGTTTTCAGTGTATAAATAAGTGTGATAACGACTTTTGTAAGAGTAGTTAATATTTGATGCTATTTTTTCAGAATAAACTACATACAAAGCTAAAAATCGAAAAAAATTTACATAGCGCACTTTGCAATTGGACTCCTCATATGTAGCTATAAATATTTTCATTGAATGATGGATTTGCATATGCAAAAATACTTATACATATACGTATTTATGTACATGTCGCTAGCTTAGATAGAAAAGTTTCCAAGTCCACTTTTTATGAAAACTCATATTTTGATACAGGAGGCTAGAGAAATTAAAAATGTATTGTGTCGAAAAGGATAAGGTATTTTATTTACTCGTTTAAATTCAATGAAAGAAAAATCCAAAAAGAGCGCCGAAAATCCGATAAGGCCATAATAGAACGAAATCTTTTAATAAAGATCGAATCCCTCTGATTCATATGAAGCAAAAATGTTGTATCCAAAGTTTTGCGAAATGCTTGAAGAAATTGGCTAGAAGAAGTTTTTTTCCTCTCCTGCAACTTTTTTAAAAGGCACTTAGCAGCTTTTCACTCTAAGCTAGCGATATATGTTCTTTTAAACAACAAAAAAAAATTAAATTTAATAAATAAAAAAATACCACTCTTCCATTGGTTTTAGAAATAAGCACAAAAAGTTAAAACAGAAAACGAGCTACATTTTTGCAGCATGCACCACAGCACTCATAAGCTGGCGGCACAAATTTGCAACTATGTACCACCAACGGCAGCTAATTTTTCTAAATTTGCCACAATCATCTCACTTCACCATAGAATATGGTAGTTAAAATTGGGGGCACCGAAATTGCGCATATGGAAACTGTGCATTTAGACATTATTTCGGTTTCAACCGAACCTGTGCATGTATGCTTTATTTCGGTTTTTACCATATGCATTATTTCGGGTTTTTCATATGCATTATTTCGGGTTTTTCATATGCATTATTTCGGGTTTTTCATATGCATTATTTCGGGTTTTTCATATGCATTATTTCGGGTTTTTCATATGCATTATTTCGGGTTTTTCATATGCATTATTTCGGGTTTTTCATATGCATTATTTCGGGTTTTTCATATGCATTATTTCGGGTTTTTCATATGCATTATTTCGGGTTTTTCATATGCATTATTTCGGGTTTTTCATATGCATTATTTCGGGTTTTTCATATGCATTATTTCGGGTTTTTCATATGCATTATTTCGGGTTTTTCATATGCATTATTTCGGGTTTTTCATATGCATTATTTCGGGTTTTTCATATGCATTATTTCGGGTTTTTCATATGCATTATTTCGGGTTTTTCATATGCATTATTTCGGGTTTTTCATATGCATTATTTCGGGTTTTTCATATGCATTATTTCGGGTTTTTCATATGCATTATTTCGGGTTTTTCATATGCATTATTTCGGGTTTTTCATATGCATTATTTCGGGTTTTTCATATGCATTATTTCGGGTTTTTCATATGCATTATTTCGGGTTTTTCATATGCATTATTTCGGGTTTTTCATATGCATTATTTCGGGTTTTTCATATGCATTATTTCGGGTTTTTCATATGCATTATTTCGGGTTTTTCATATGCATTATTTCGGGTTTTTCATATGCATTATTTCGGGTTTTTCATATGCATTATTTCGGGTTTTTCATATGCATTATTTCGGGTTTTTCATATGCATTATTTCGGGTTTTTCATATGCATTATTTCGGGTTTTTCATATGCATTATTTCGGGTTTTTCATATGCATTATTTCGGGTTTTTCATATGCATTATTTCGGGTTTTTCATATGCATTATTTCGGGTTTTTCATATGCATTATTTCGGGTTTTTCATATGCATTATTTCGGGTTTTTCATATGCATTATTTCGGGTTTTTCATATGCATTATTTCGGGTTTTTCATATGCATTATTTCGGGTTTTTCATATGCATTATTTCGGGTTTTTCATATGCATTATTTCGGGTTTTTCATATGCATTATTTCGGGTTTTTCATATGCATTATTTCGGGTTTTTCATATGCATTATTTCGGGTTTTTCATATGCATTATTTCGGGTTTTTCATATGCATTATTTCGGGTTTTTCATATGCATTATTTCGGTTTTCTAACGAAAGTGTGCATATGGATAATTTCGTTTTTTCTAATATGAATTATTTACTTCTACTTAGTAAGGGTTTTAATCCCAAGCGCGGCTGAAAGCCGCCTACGCAGAGAAAAAATCTGCGCAAAAATACTTCCGGTCCCCTTTTCCGGCAACACAGAAAGGAGAATTCTACTTAGTAAGGGTTATAATCCCTAAGCGCGGCCGAAGGCCGCCTACTCAGAAAGAAGTTCGTTTTCATGTATGCACTATTTCGGTTTTTGTCATATGCATTACTTCGGTTTTGAGTCGAAACTGTGCATGTATGCATTACTTCGGTTTTTGTCATATGCATTATTTCGGTTTTGAACCGAAACTGTGCATGTATGCATTACTTCGTTTTTCTCATATGCGTTATTTCGGTTTTCAAACGAAAGTGTGCATGTATGCATTATTTCGGGTTTTTCATATGCATTATTTCGGTTTTCAACCGAAACTGTGCATATATGCATTATTTCGGTTTTTGTCATATGCATTATTTCGGTTTTGAACCGAAACTGTGCATGTATGCATTACTTCGTTTTTCTCATATGCGTTATTTCGGTTTTCAAACGAAAGTGTGCATGTATGCATTATTTCGGGTTTTTCATATGCATTATTTCGGTTTTCAACCGAAACTGTGCATATATGCATTATTTCGGTTTTTTTCGTATGCATTATTTCGGTTTTTTTCATATGCATTATTTCGTATGCACAGTTTCCATATGCACAATTTCAGGGTGCCTTAAAATTGGTGTGGCGAACTCCTTGATCTCAGTGGTGAACTCCCGCATCTCAGATCTTTTAATTAGTACTCGAAAAAATGTTACTTAACATTTGCGCCTTCTCATTACATTAACATTCTCTGGTTCTACTATACCATTCCCTTGAGGATGATATGCAGAAGTAGTAACGTGATGACTACCAAGCCATTTTGTTAGTTGCAAAAACAATTTTGACATAAACTAAGTACCCTGAACTGTACTGATTTTTAACGGTGCCCCAAAACGTGAAACATACATATTCTCTGAAAAATTTATTTGCAACCACTGCCGCTGAAATGTCCTTTAACGCGTATGCCTCGGGCCAACGTGTGAACCTGTCAACTATTGTAAAAATGTAACGATGTCCTTTCGATATAGGAAGAGGTCCAACAATATCTAAATGAATATGCTGAAATCTACTTTTGGGAATCGGTATTTTAATTACTGGAGATTTAGTGTGACGATTAACCTTCAATTTTTGACAATTTATACATTCTTTTGACCAAATATTAATTTCTTTGTGCATTTTTGGCCAACAGCACTTTTTAATAATTAGACGACTTGTAGCTTTTGTACCAGGATGTGTAATGTCATGTAACATATTAAACACTGTCTTGCGTAAACTATTTGGAACAAACGGTGTAGGATTCTAACCTGTCATTTCACACCAAATAATAAAATTTAAAAGTGGAATTTTAATTAATTTAAGTTTATGTGATGTGTCTCCAGAGTTTAATTTGTTTAGTTCCTCGTCCTGTTCTTGTTCATTTTGTAAGATTTTGAAATTTAATTCTGTATTCTTAATTGCATCAACTTCGAAAGCTCGACATAATGTGTCAGCTATAATATTTTCTTGTCCTTAAATATACCGTATGTCATTAGTAAATTGTGCAATGAATTCCATATGTCTAGTTTGTCTTGGACTACGTTCGGTCTTCGAACTCAAAGCAAATATCAAAGGCTTGTGATCTGTAAAAACTGTAAATTGTCGTCCTTCTAAAAAATAGCGAAAACGTTTAATGTTCAAATAAATAGCTAGCAACTCCCTGTCAAATGCGCTCTAGAATGCCTATAAATTTCTGCGCCTGTTTAATAGATATTGGACCTTCAAAACTACGAATAGCTATCACTTTTTCGTCAGAGGGTCTAATTCCCGCCCCTGAAATATTGGGCCTCATGCATAAAAAGTGAGCTTAAGCTCCGACTCGATTTTCAGTACAAACTCTTGGGCTTGAGCTCACCCCTTCCGTGCAAAAATTGAGTCTGAGCTTAAGCTCACTTTTTATGCATAAGGCCCATTATGTCCAAAAAGTCAACACTTGTAAGGAAAGTATATTTACTTGGTTTGATATTTAACCCGTACTCTGTTAGGCGTTGGAAAAGTATACGGAGATCTTTAAAATGCTGTTCTTCATTTTCACTTGCAACCAATAGATCATCAATATATGTAAAAACAAAATCTAAACCACTAACTACTTCATTAATAAGTCAAAATTTGCGTTGAATTTCTTAGTCCGAAAGGCATTCGTATAAATTCATACATACCGAAAGGCGTCGTTATTGCAGTTTTATAGATATCCTCTTCTGCCATTGGAATTTGGTGGTAGGCCTTACCATGGCCTCAAATCGCCAACATTTAATTAAATTTTTTAAACATGTGAAACCCTATTCAAAAACCTCTAAAAATATTCCTAATGATTAATCTAAACCATTTCTCAGTGATGAGAGGTCTCGCATGGTGTCGGTTTTCATTTCGTCAAATTTTAGATCTCCCTGTAACTTAAAAAAATAAAACCTGTGCACATCTATATAGAATCCCAGTTCTTTAATTTGAATTCTCATTTTGGAAATTCGAAATAACGGTGCAGATCTTATGACCTTCAAAAAAAATAAAATAAAAAATAGGTGGCAACTCTAATTAGAAATATTATCAGCCTATAATAGTTTTCTTAAAACTCTTTCGTTTGACACTAATATTTCGATATTTCATTTATGTATCTTTCGTATAAGAAAAACAAATTCGACTTTTCAAACAGGTGGCGACCCCTTTAAAAGGATTTTCAAACTAAAATCTTTCGCCTGGCATTGTTATATATATTTCAATTAACTGATGAATTAAATTTTATAAGCACATGGCAACTCTCCCAAATACAGTTTAGAAATTAATTATTTTCCCATTTCGATTGATACCCATCTTTTGACAATCCATTTAACTTATTAAATAATTTGAGCTTAATTTTTTCAACAAAAAAACCAAATGTTCAGCTTAAAGATTTCTTAACACTCGTTCTTTCATGTAACTTATGTACAATTAAACGAAATACCACTTACAAAACAGGTGGCAACCCTCTTAAAAATTATTTTCGAACTAAAATTTCCTCAAATATTTTTCTTCTGACATTGTTATAAATATTTCATGTAACTGATGAATTAAGTGGAAATTTATTTTTTAAACACGTGGCAATCCTCCTAAATATTTTTCTTAAATAAAAGATTTTAAACCCATTTCCATTGATAACCATCGGTTAGTAATTCATTTAACTTATTAAATAATTTTAGTTTAGCCCTTTAAACTGGGGCATCCCTCAAATATATCAAAAATATTCTAAATTGTCAAACTAAGTATTTCTTGAAGCTCTTTCATTTGACATCCATCGTTAATATTTCATATAAAAAATAGTTCAATTAGACTTATCAAATAGGTGGCAACCCAATTCAAAATATTTTCAAACTGACTCTAGTTTGGCGAATTTTTGTTTTTAGAAAAAGCACAAGGCTGTTGACATTTCTGAGCCGTATCACCAAATTTGTAATGGTATCTACATAACCAATTTTGACTATCACGAGATTTTGATCTACTTCTGTATGGACTTCTAAAACAATTCCTATTAAATGATCTATATCTAGAATTTTTATTAATTCGTTGCTTAATAGAATCTAATTCAAAGGAAAGTTTTTGAAAATTTTCGAACATAAGATTTGTCGTTTTAACTAAATTCTGAATAATTGTGTCTTGTGATTTAGAATTTTGAAAACTATCCATAGCCGATATTTCGGTTTTATTAACCGCTTCCCAAATATTATCGGCTAGCTTCACCAATTCATTTATATCATTGGTACCTGAACTAGCTAATATCGCACTAAGATTTTTGGACAGTTTTCTCAGCCTAAGCTTCTTTAAAATATTTTGACTAAAATTGGAACCTGCAAGCAGCATGAGCGACCGATATAGTTCAGAGAATCTGAGAAAATTGTATCCAATTTTTTATTTTCGCTTAAAGAATGCCTTTCAATTAAGATTTTCTTTAGTTCTGAAAACTTGTTGTTATGCGGAGGATTTTGAATGACATCTAATATCGTAACTATGACTTCTTGCGGAAGCGCTGTGATTGTGTGTTCATATTTTTTAGTATCTTGTGTAATGTTTTTCATGTTAAATTGCATTTCTGTATGTACAAACCAAGCTTCTGGACAACTTGTCCAAACCTGTGGAAGCTTGACTGAGGTTGCATAAACCTCATTATTATTCTGACTAGCATAAGGATCTCCTATTTCCTCTTGAAAATAGTTGTTTTGCAAAGCGATAAGCGATTCATTTAAACCCTGTGGGGAAAATCTCTAATTCTGATCTGGTGCGCTTCTGGTACATTTACACCCAGTACTGGTTCGCGATAAATCTCTTTTGCATGCAAGCAACTGGCGAATTTAACATGGCGATGTCCTAGGAGGTGTCTATTGCCCCCCGCTGCATCCCATTTTCGATAGTTCCGAACTAGTCCTAAATTCTATAGTTCCGAACCAGTTCTAAAATCGACAGACGAAAGAAAAAAGTATCATGATTTTCAATCTTTTTGGTTCTTCTGTGTGTGCGATTTTAAGTTATTTTGGAAGAAATGTGTTTTCAATTTGAAATTAAATTTGTTTGAATGATTGTAAGAACCCTGTAGGGAAACGAACTAGTGTGGAACTGGTTCGGTTCTAGTGCGTTTGGAACCATGACTAGTACGCGTTAATTCTCTTTTGCATGCTAGCGAATGGCGAATTTAACATTGCGATGTCCTAGGAAGTGTCAATTGTCCCCCGTTGCATCCCTTTGGCTCTAGTTCCGAACCAGTTCTAAATTCGACAGATAAGATCTAGTTTGTTTTGCATCCCTTTTTCTATAGTTCCGAACCAGTTCCAAATTCGACAGATGAGATCTAGTTCGCTCTGCATCCCCTTTTCTTTAGTTCCAAACCAGTTCCCAATTCGAAAAGATGAGATCTAGTGCGATCTGCATCCATTTTTTATACTTCCCAACCTGTTATACATTCGTCACCTTAGATCTACATTTCTAATCAGGCTTGTCGAAACATTTCCCTTCTAAATTAAATACGATCGGTTGAAGGAAGGACAATACAATCACAAATGTTTAAACGCATTTATTAAAAATTTATAAACCACATTAGTAGTAGTAGTAGTATTAAACTTAAGTAGTAAGTAAAAAACAAAAGTGCGTTCTGCTTAAAAGTAAAAATATTAGTTCACTTTGTCTTACTTGTCTAAATTTAAGCATATTGATTTTTAAGTAAATTCAGTTCTTTTTAAGCTTATATGTATATGAAGTACTTCGAAAGTTTTTGTCGTACTTAACTTAAATAAGATATACAGTCAGTCAATAAAGTTTAGGTACAGTGAAGTTTTTACAATACCGGCAACTATTTTTTAAATATTTTATTTTTCCCTAATTTTTTATAAAAATATGGTTAATTCTACACCAAAAACCCCAAAAATCAGAGTTCCAAACCTTATGCAAAATTAAAGAAAACTGCGAATTTCCATCCAAGTATTGCAATTTACACTCTTTAGAAAAAAGTTAAGTACTCAGTTATTAGCCCATTCAATTTTAGTATAACAAAGTGCAAGTTTGAGGTAGCTAGGACTTACCATTGATATTTAGCAATTTTTTTTTTGTTGTTTGGTAAGTCCTAGCTTCCTCACACTTGCACTTCATTATACTAAAATTGAATGGGCTAAAAAACTTTTTATAGAGAGCGTAAATAGAAAGTGAATTATTTTAATGAAATTTTGCAGAATTTTCTTAAATTTTGCACAAGGTTTGGGACTCTGATTTTTGGGGATTTTGTTGTAGAATTGACCATATTTTTATAAAAAATTACCGAAAACTAAAATATTAAAAAAATAGTTGCCCGTATTGTAAAAAATTCGTTGTACCTAAACTTTATTGACTGACTGTATTAACGTAGCTGTGGTGGATTGCATAAAAAAACTTAATTTGTCTTACAAAATAGGTAGCTCTGGTGGCCTGCATTTTTAAATAAATTTAGTGAGAAAGTGGTAATTATTTTGACTATTTTTTTAAATGCCTCTTTTTCTGCAACTGCATTGCCTTTCTCAATTGTCCTTCAGGATCTTGGCCTTTGTTTATGGAATCACTAAGTATAATGATTATTAAGCAACTCAAAAACTATACTAGCGTGATAACCGACGTATCCTTTTGAGAGGTAGCCGCACCCTTATAAAAGGAATAAGACNTAAAAACTATACCAGCGTGATAACCGACATATCCTTTTGGGAGGTAGCCGCACCCTTATAAAAGGAATAAAACCAAAACTTTTCAGGTAAAAATTTCAGTAGGCTGCGTCTTTATGGCCTTTTCAGTTTTATAAATTATCATTATTTTTAAGTGGAAAAATAAAACTGAAAATTAATGATAATCTCTGCGCGAAAAAATAAAAATCATAAAATAATCATTATTTGTAATCCCAAAAATAAAAATCAAATAATAATTATTTCNTAAAACTGAAAATTAATGATAATCTCTGCGTAAAAAAATAAAAGTCATAAAATAATCATTATTTGAAATCCCAAAAATAAAAATCAAATAATAATTATTTCCGTTTGAGCGAAAAAATAAAACTCAATAATAATTCATAAAATAATGATTAAATGCTGTTTAAATTATTTTACTCATAATGATTACCTTCCCTGCTTTTAAAATTTAAAATAGAATAGTTTAGTGAAAGTACCACATTTCACTGCTTTTGGACTGGTGCGGAACTAGTTACTATCGGCTGGGTCGTTTTTGGCAATAAAGAACTAGTACTGAACTAGAAATCTGGTTCACTAGTTCGTGTTATCCCTACAGGGAAATGTACGTTTACATACCTTTAGCTGAAGCTGAGTTTTCAGAGGTGCTCGCTGTTATTTCTTATATTCCAGGCGGTCCCAAGATGTTGAAATGTTAACACAAATGTTAGTTTTGTATTACCAAGCTATGAAAAAGCATCTGCGAAGCACAGAATAGAAGCGTATTTGAACGAAAAGTTCGCCGAACACATATATATGTAAAGTATTCCTTATTCGGTAGTTCCGAAATTGTTCTAAATTCGACAAATAAGATTTAGTTCGTTCTGGATCCCTTTTTCTATAGTTCCGAACCATTTCTAAATTCGTCACTTTAGATATAGATTTCTAGTGAAAAAACTGAAAAAGTTTTTAAAAGTACCACTTTTCGCCGATTTTAGACTGGTGGGGATCTAGTTCCCATCGGACTAGTTCCTTTTTGGCGATAAAGACCTAGTACGAAACTAGAAATTTGATTCACTAGTCCGCGGTTTCCCTGCAGGGAATTATCAGCCCGTGTAAATGTATGTGTGTCGCGTGGTGGTGAACGAAACATTATATAACTTCAAATAATCTCTTTAAGGAGTATTTACAATTTATTAAAACAAAAATATATATATATTTGTCAAAAATATTAGATAAAAAGATACAGCTCTGCGCTTGTGCCACTGTGCTTTGAAACTGCTGATATTAGTAGTACAGTCGACCTGATAGTTGCTGCGGCTGCTGTGCCAGTTGCTGTGATTTGGTGTCGTTGTTGCTGCTGCTTATCACCCGTGTTGATAGCTGCTACTTGTTGCCGTTGTTGTTGCTGCGGCTTGTTTCCGTTGTTATTGTTGCCAGTGGTGAACAGGCGCAAAGTAGACAAAATATTTTCTCTTGTCAACTCCACACGTTATGCAGCTGCTCTTATTTAAATGTATGCTTACAACAATGAGATGTCTACGTACCACGATGAACGATGCAAGTAAATCTTAGTCGATTTTTTTAGCACTCCCCAGCAAAAAATTGGTAATCGCTTTTAGTGGTAACGTGTTCTAGAAGGCATAGCGTTATAATGCCTTCGAATTTTTTCGCTTCTTTTATGCATTGCTAGTATTGCAAAGTAGAATGTCCTACAATATTTTATTTATTTCGCTTCTTTGTTTCATTTCGGGGAATGCAAAGTAGAATGTCCTATAATATTTCCTTTTTAATTCGTTTCTTTGCTTCATTTCCGGGAAAGCAAAGTATAATGTCCTACAATATTTTATTTGTTTNATTGTGTTAAATTGCGAAATTAATAAATTGAGCGAAAATGTTAAAAACGGCGATTTTTGTGAAAGTATTAGCAAATTTCAGTGCGTTTAAAGTTTCTAAAGCGTTGTTTACTTTTACTTGAGAATTGTCAAAATCGACAAATCGCAAGTAGCGGTTTCTGGAATGTACCACATTTATTCGCTACATCGTGATGTGATAAAAAGAAAAGCTGGCANTCGCCGAACACATATATATGTAAAGTATTCCTTATTCGGTAGTTCCGAAATTGTTCTAAATTCGACAAATAAGATTTAGTTCGTTCTGGATCCCTTTTTCTATAGTTCCGAACCATTTCTAAATTCGTCACTTTAGATATAGATTTCTAGTGAAAAAACTGAAAAAGTTTTTAAAAGTACCACTTTTCGCCGATTTTAGACTGGTGGGGATCTAGTTCCCATCGGACTAGTTCCTTTTTGGCGATAAAGACCTAGTACGAAACTAGAAATTTGATTCACTAGTCCGCGGTTTCCCTGCAGGGNTCTTGAAGCGAAAGGGTAAGCGATTCCCATCGCCTAGCTCGTTTCTACTTTCGTTCCTGTGGTAATCGTGTTTTTTGCTGGGTCAGTTCTGCTCCTGACGAAACAAGCACTCTGTTTAATTATTCAAAGCGGCTGCTTTCCATGAGCATTTGGCTTTAATTTATACTGATCGTGGTGGCGTTTTCGATCACTGCCTTCTAAGCCAACCTGGACACTGGATGAAGCACACTCTGTAGTAGTACCGCTATTATTCGAAGCTACACGGGACAACGCACGTTTGCTCGAGAGACTGCTGCTGCTGCTGGTGTTGTGACTACTACCACTACTACTACTAACAATTTCTAAAACCGACAATTTTCTTGACGTTAACGCTGATGTGTGGACTGATTTCTGTTGATGTAGCTGATCAGGTTTATTAGAGCTGATTTTGCTATCACTGACGAAACTTCGTCTTTGCCGTTTGTTTGTTGTTTCTGTTTTAATTTTCTGCTGCGACCACATTGTGGTAGATCTGCCACTTTTTTGAGCATCTACCCCATCTACCACACAAGGTCTGAAATCTACCACATATTCGCGTTTTTGAGTAGTTTCATTTTTGCTCGACATAATTTTCTTAATTTTAAGAGCAAAAATTGTCCAACACTAAACACCAATAACAGGCAGAATGGGAGGATAAAATAAACTGTAAAATAGTAAATTTTCTCAGTATTCAATTTTTCGACAGGAAACGTGGTTTTATTGTGTTAAATTGCGAAATTAATAAATTGAGCGAAAATGTTAAAAACGGCGATTTTTGTGAAAGTATTAGCAAATTTCAGTGCGTTTAAAGTTTCTAAAGCGTTGTTTACTTTTACTTGAGAATTGTCAAAATCGACAAATCGCAAGTAGCGGTTTCTGGAATGTACCACATTTATTCGCTACATCGTGATGTGATAAAAAGAAAAGCTGGCAGCACTACGCATGGTTGCAGAAATCTTTCAAAATATGTTCGAAAAATATCTTCATATGGAAGAAACTGCTTTACACTGTCAAGAAAAAAAAATTGCCAAAACTCAACGCAATTTTTAGGAACTTCAATCTTGCGATTTATTATACTAAAATTATTTTTTTTTAGATTCTAATTAAAATGTTTGCAATTTTGGGGAAACCTTGCAGAATTTTTTTAATTTTTGTACAAAGTTTGATCCAAAACCTGAGTTCTACAGCATTTTTTTGAAATCTACCACATTTTTTTCCAGATTCTACCACACAAGTTTTTTTTAAGTCCGATCACTGGCTGCGACGCGTTTTAGTTGTAGCCGCTTCTGCGGCTGTTGCTTCTGTTGTGGTTGCTGTTATAGTTGGCGTTATACTCGCAATTGTGATGCAGGGATGAAATTGATGGTACAATTGTACTTTTTTTGGTACAATCTTGTCAAAATACGCCACTGCATTACAGTTATTTCGAAATACCACACTCTGCATACTTGTAAATTTGACTTTTTCTGGATAAAAATAGCCACCTTTTTATTGAACGGGTCTAGGAGTGGTTTCGAAATCTCCCGACAAAATTAATCAGCAGCAAAAACTCTGAGCATTCGCTATCAATGAGAATAAATAACGAGAGGGCAAAATTTGCAAAAACTTGCAATGCTCGAAACAGCTGATCACTTTCACAGTAGCAATAGGTGGTCCATTTGGTAATTTATTATCCATTTGGTGCATGGTCCCCGATTTGGAGTTTTTTTTACTATTGAATACTCTTTATGGGAAATATGTTTTTTTTTACGTAAATAGAAGTGAATTACCACGAAATGAATAAGTTATTTTTCTCAAAATTACTTGCGATAACACATCATGACGCTTTCAATAATAAGAGAATCTCATCCTTCTTTGTTTCAATAAAAATAAGTAGATATGGCTACAAATGTGCCTTTAAAATTATCCTATTTTCTTTTCAACTAACAACCGAAAAATTGGGTCAAACCATTTCAACATTTTTATCTATTTCAGTATATTTCAGGGAAGAATATGGTAGAATCGAAAAATTGTATACGGCTATTAGTTGACACACCCTAAAAAAAGAAAACTGGAGATTAATTGTAAATTAACTAAAAATAAACTCAACACAATCTGTGCTTAATAGGTTTACTCTCTTTTTCACTGTATACTAGCAATGATTATAGAATCTGCAATAAATAATTCAAAAGTCCCTATCTTCTTTTAGTTTAGCAAATTTTGAATACGCGAACACTGTTTAACTTGTTTATTTCTATAAAAGTAATTTTTTTGCAAAAGATTTTTGTGAAACATCGATTCCATTAACTGTTTGTTTTTTTTTTTTTGTTCTAAAATTTTTGGATTAACTTGGTATATTCATTTGTCATTTGCATTGGAAACTTAAGGTTTTGATGGCATTTTTAAACTATTCATATACATATGTAGTAGTGAATATATCAAGGATTTTAAGAAACTCAATTTAATATTTGATATTGTATAAAATTCGGTTGTTAACAGTTGAAAGAAGAATGTTTGAATAATAAAATTTTCTCTTTGATGTTTGAACTACAAAATCACTTAAATATAAAATTTCTAAAATTACAAAGTTGAAATTAATACAATGCAATAAAAGACAATAACACAAATACAAACCCTACAGGCAGTCATACTTGTTCCCACTTCTACTTGACCTTTGACGTACGTCAAAAAGAAAATAGTTCTTTTTTTTCTGTGCTTGAAATACCTGCATTTGTTTCTTTCTTTATTATGATTTTTTTGGACCAATCTTAAAAACTGCTTAATAAAAGTAAATCTTTACCAAATTTTCGTGGTTTGCTTTTGATGTTACATATATTCGTTTGAATCATTTCAAATGGGGCTGTATGGGGAATTTATTTTTAGCAGAAATTTTAAAAACGGTAAATTTTTTTTACTTGTCAGGCAAAATGTTTTTCATAGGGGTATACATTGTATCCTTGGCTAAAAACTTCTGTGGTAAAACTGTCCCCCTACGTCTCCCTTCTTTGCTATTTAAAGTCAAAGAGTAAGCTATTTCAAAAGGGGTTCCCAGCAGAAATGATCAACGTCTGGTCATAAAGAGAATCGATGTTAAAATAATTAAAAAGCTATAGGTCTGGCCTTTAATTATAAAATAATTACGTAACTGTCTAAGATTCAAATGCTTATAAAAATCGGGGTGCTTTTAAAAAAAATTACAATATTCTGATCCGATTCGGCTGGCAGCCATGACTTTCAAAACAGAATTTTGTTCAAAAAATTCATTCCTGGAAAATAATAATTTGTTTTCCATGTCTACCTATTTAGCTTGCTATAAGCACACATTTTTCAAACCGTCGCAGAAGAAAGTATTAAAAATTAATTACAAAAACTAAAATCGAAAAACGCTTATGAAGTTACAGATTCCCCAAATTTTGAAACAGCCAAAGGAATGAGAATGGAGAATGTATATATTAAGACGCCAACATGAATTAGTTTTTATGGTTTCAAAATTGGTTGAAAATTACGGCCTAAACCGTCGTTTAAACTTTTCCGTATTTGTGTATAGATGTTGCTGCAAACATGTTCAATTTGACATGTTTCGCATGTTGTTTCACTTCGTATTTGAAATTAAGCTTGGAAATAAAGATAAATATGAAGATGAAGAAATAAATGATAACGATGAAGTCAAAAAAAAGAATGCAAAAGTAAGGATAAGGACGAAAATGGAGACAAGGACAAATACATAAGAGTTAGGGTAACTGAAAGGTTAAGAAAATTTCTTGAATTTATGAAGTGAAACTTCTTTAGCGGCATTCGGTTGGTTGTGTCGCACACTGTGATTTTTGGCGTTCACTATGCGCGATGTATCAAGATGACCGTTTATAAAATAGACGTACACTTAGTTTATATTTTAATGATAATGTATATTGAATTCAATTGTAAATGAAAATTACTAGGTACAATGGTTAAACCGTCGCGTGCTCGTCCTCGTACTCGTACGCTCGTCTTACAACAATCGACTGTCCGTTTTTTCAAAAATGTTCGTAAGGTTGTCGTGTAAGTATGGTTAGCAGGGTCGTATTTTGTCAGTGATGTAATTATGTGGCGTGACAACGCGGCCTTTCCTGGCCTAAATCGTCCTCGATTTCATCGTCGAAGTCAAGCTCGGGACTGTTGCTACACCATGGCTTCATTTTTTCGGATGCGTATACTGAGCGGTCATTTCCCAAAGCTTTACGTACGATATATGGCCCACGATAATTAGGCTCGAGCTTGCGCGATTCACCCGTCGAAGCTGGTTCATTCTCAATAACAACGAGATCTTCTTCAGCATAAGTTTTTGGTTTCTGATGACGTTGACCGAAGCGTTGTTTCCATTTNTAAACCGTCGTTTAAACTTTTCCGTATTTGTGTATAGATGTTGCTGCAAACATGTTCAATTTGACATGTTTCGCATGTTGTTTCACTTCGTATTTGAAATTAAGCTTGGAAATAAAGATAAATATGAAGATGAAGAAATAAATGATAACGATGAAGTCAAAAAAAAGAATGCAAAAGTAAGGATAAGGACGAAAATGGAGACAAGGACAAATACATAAGAGTTAGGGTAACTGAAAGGTTAAGAAAATTTCTTGAATTTATGAAGTGAAACTTCTTTAGCGGCATTCGGTTGGTTGTGTCGCACACTGTGATTTTTGGCGTTCACTATGCGCGATGTATCAAGATGACCGTTTATAAAATAGACGTACACTTAGTTTATATTTTAATGATAATGTATATTGAATTCAATTGTAAATGAAAATTACTAGGTACAATGGTTAAACCGTCGCGTGCTCGTCCTCGTACTCGTACGCTCGTCTTACAACAATCGACTGTCCGTTTTTTCAAAAATGTTCGTAAGGTTGTCGTGTAAGTATGGTTAGCAGGGTCGTATTTTGTCAGTGATGTAATTATGTGGCGTGACAACGCGGCCTTTCCTGGCCTAAATCGTCCTCGATTTCATCGTCGAAGTCAAGCTCGGGACTGTTGCTACACCATGGCTTCATTTTTTCGGATGCGTATACTGAGCGGTCATTTCCCAAAGCTTTACGTACGATATATGGCCCACGATAATTAGGCTCGAGCTTGCGCGATTCACCCGTCGAAGCTGGTTCATTCTCAATAACAACGAGATCTTCTTCAGCATAAGTTTTTGGTTTCTGATGACGTTGACCGAAGCGTTGTTTCCATTTCTCGCGTTCGTTGGCAATATTCACGGCGGCTTGACTGCGTTTTTCAGCAGCAGTTAACGCAGCGGTCTCGTCGTCTAAATCATCGTGAACAGCCGCAGGTTAGTTACCACGTCACGCAATTTGAAACCGAAAACGAGTTCATTTGGGCTAAAACCCGTTGTTGTGTTTCGGCGAGAGTTCACCGCCCATTGGAGATCTCTCAGCATGAGATCCCAATCTATTGGATTTTCGGTGGTTGTTCGTAGATATGTCAAAATGCTTTTGTTTGCGCGCTCCACTTGGTCGTTTGCTCGTGGAGCTCGGACTGCTGTTTTCGTATGCTGTATATTGTTTTGGTTACAAAATTCTTCGAACGCTTTCGACGTGAAAGATGTTCCTCTGTCGGTTACAATATGAGATGGAAGAACGAAATACGATGTAATTTCATTAAGCGCTTTAATAACGTGGATTGTCTTTGTATCGCGAGTTGCCTTTACTATCAAAAATTTGCTAAAAGCGTCGGAAATAGCCAACACATAGCAGTTCCCTCGTTTGCTACGCGTGAAAGGACCCATGTGATCCAAATGGATGCGATAGAAAGGTATAGGTTTAACTGAATCGATGTGTAGAGTACCTTCGGTTTTTCCGGAACGTTGGGTTTGATAACAGCATTTGATGCATGCTGCGATGTAGCTCTTTACGTACCTCCTCATCTGCGGGAACCAACAAGTTTGTGAAATTCGTTCAAGCGTCTTTTCTAGTGCAGTATGTCCTGCCTGATCGTGGCAGAACTGGATGATGCGCCAGCGTACATCTTTTGGTACCACAAATTTAGGACCATCAGTTGTTTTCTTGTATAGACGGTGACTACGTAGTTGATACTCTGCTTTTACTGTATTTGCTTGCTGTGATTTTATTGTACCATTCAAAATGTTTATGTGTTGCCTTAGTTTTTCATCCTGCAGTTGTAGCGTGAGGAGCCAATCGTTTACGTCGGCAGTTACATTGAAAACAATACCAGCAGGCTCAACCTCTTTCGCAGGTTGATCCGGCATTCGGCTCAGGGCATCGACGTGTTGTAAACGACTTCCTTGGCGATGTATGCACACAAAGTCATACTCAAGGAGTTTGAGCCACCAGCGTGCGATTTTAGGTTTCATTTCTTTGTTGTCTTTTACGTGAGCAATAGCGGAGCAATCGGTAACGAGTCGAAACTGTTTACCCAACAAGTAAATGCGGAAACGTTCTAAAGTCTCCACAACCGCGAGGACCTCAAGTTCGTAGCTATGATAGCGGCTTTCGGTATCGGTGCAATGGCGACTGTAATAAAAGACGGGATGCCATTCACCTCCAGCTACTGATTGCAAAAGCACACCGGCCAAACCAATGCTACTGGCGTCAGTATGGACTCCTTGTTGGGAGTTGTGGTCGTATAAAACAAGTACTGGTTCATGCGTAAGGACGTTAACAAGGGTTTCGAAAGCATGCTGCTGCTCAGGGCCCCATGTAAATTTTACTTGATTTGCTTTCGTCAATAGCATGGTAAGTGGTTTCGAAATAACGGAGTATTCACGTACAAATTTTCTAAAAAAACCGGTAAGGCCTAAAAATCTTCTTACCTCGGTAGTGTTCGACGGTGGTTGAAAGTTTTTGATAGCGGTTACCTTCTGCAAGCCAGGCATTATTCCCTTTTCATTAACGATGTGTCCAAGATATTCGATTTCCGTCGCGAGTAGCTGACATTTGTCGGGACGTAGTGTAAGCCCTGCTTCTGTTAGGAGTTTTAAAAATCGTTCTCACACGATATCACGTGACATGACATCATATAATATGACATCACATGACTTGACATCACAGTATATGACAGCACATGGCATGACATCCTATCACATCACATAAGATCACGTCACATCTTATCACGTCATCGCACCTCATCTCATCTACGTGAATAGATAAAGAAAAGGATAAAAGCAAAGATATGAAAGATAAAAACAAAGATGAAGACCAAGGTAAATTTACCGATTTCAAAACCAAAAACACCGTTGGAATGGTAATTTTCTGTAGATGAGGAGAGTTTTTATAGTTTAGAAATTGGTTGAAAATCGTCGTTTAAAAATTTCCATATATATTTGTATATTTGTTTTTGCAACCTGTTCAATTTAAGCTGTTTCGTATTTTGTTTTACTTCGTATTTGAAACTAAGTTTTGAAATAAAGATATGAAGATGAATAAACAAGTGATAACGATGAAGACAAAAAAACAAGGCAAAAGTGAAGATAAAGACGAAAATGGAGATAAAGGCTAAAATGGAGACAATGAGAAATACATAAGAATTAGGGTAACTGAATTGAAATTTTCCGATAGGAATCGAAATAAAATATCGGCCTAATAGTTGCCGAAATTTATCGAATCATCGAAGTTTATAGTTATCGAAATTTATTCATGCTTATTAAGTTATTTGCTACGTGTTAAGTTAGAAAACCTCTCCAAGGCTCCTAAAAACTAGAAAAACTGTCGAATTTCGACAGTAACTGGCACCCTAGTCTATATATTAATACGCTTACATAAATTTTGTCCGCCTTAGTTTAGCGATTCTACCGAACCGATTCCAGAACTAAGAACATTATTGGAAAGGCATTTTTCCGTAGAGCAGAGATTTCATGGTTTCAAAATTGGTTGAAAATTACGGCCAAAACCGTCGTTTAAACATTTCCGTATTTGTGTATAGATGTTGCTGCAATGCATTTCGCATTTGAAATTAAGCTTTGAAATAAAGATAGATATGAAGATGAAGAAATAAATGATAACGATGAAGTCAAAAAAAGAAGGCAAAAGTGAAGATAAAGACGAAAATGGAGACAATGATAGATACATAAGAATTAGGGTTGGAATTGGTTGGTTGGGAGTAGATTGTCAAATTCAAAGGGAATAATGCACATGGAAATGGTTCTCAGCGGTTTATCGGTTTGAGAATAAAAACAAAAACAAAGATGCCCAGAGATACAGGCAAAAACGAAGATCAAGGTAAATTTAAACACTTTAAGGTAAAGGTGAAGAAGAATATGCAAAAATAAAGATAAATATTAAAAAAGGATGAGGATGATGATCGATATAAAACCCGCATTCGCATCCGCGGATGTCTAAAATTCCGCCTTCGCAACATCCCTAGTATATACACATGTATGTATGGATATGCATAGTATGTTATCTTATAAAATCTACATAAGCACAAAGCAAATTGAACTCCCAAGGGTAATCCCTAAATTGAAACAAATTGAGAGTAATTTAACCGATGTAGCACAATTCTGGATTGTTTATCACACTTCGCACAGCAGCATTAAATTGCGCTTAATTAATTTAGCGTACATCATATAATGGCTATGCTAAATTACCGCTAAGTTGAAATACAACGTCAGTGATTTGAGGTAGCGCAATGAATGGGTGCAGTGATAATTTGATAAAATTGACATTCTGCATTAGGATGCACTTGTCAATTGGAGCAAAGCAAAATAATTTTCTAGTTTAACGACATTATTTTGTGTGTGCAAATCGAGTATGCAAGCTAACCAGATTATAGAAAAATTAAGAAAACGTGACATTTAGCAAATATTTTTTCTCTATGCATAAATATTTGCACATACATATGTATTTGTATGTATAGATATGTAACTGAACATGTGTAGATATTGAATACTTGTTGCGGCTTAAGAATAAAACCTAACTAAAACTATATAGATCTCTACACTAGATATGTATTAAACTCCTGCGCAATTCCATTTAAAGGGCCTAACAAGACATCCGATCGCCGCGCAAATACTTTCCCTCCTTTCCTCTCATCGTTCGGGTCAAGTGTGAGTAAGCATAAACCAGTTTCTGCAAGCGTACGTAAACAACCGATCAATAGCAAGACGCGTAGAGTATTTACTTTGCCTTCCGCAACTACTGCGAGTAAAAGGTATTTGACAGTAGAGTACTCTACTGGTAGTACTTGAGTATTTTCGAAGAAAACATACATTTGTGGCAAGAATGATAGAAGAATTTTCTGGATCGTGCATTTGTGGTATCTGAATAAAACTAAGGACAGGAATGTAGTGGAGCGATGAAGAGAGCGACGAGCAAAACGTACTTTCAACTAAAATGCTGATATACATACCTAAGTACATATGTATGTATGTGTATGATACGTATGTGCATAGATACATATATAAGTGTACGCATATATTTTTTCTCGTCACTTGTTCTGTCGCTTCACTGCAGCAAAACCAACTTGTGGGGAAAGCCCTGACGATATGTATGTGTACAATTGAAACCATGGGTTTGAAGATAGCGCAAATTGATGTGAAAATTTCAATTTCATATTAAATATATTTATTCAATGAAATTCCAAAACTATCTCTTGCATTTGGTTTTACTCAATACCAATTTGAGCTGTCGCAGTGTTATCAAAAAAAAAAAAGTTATCAATGGGTAGGTTCAGAAGGCTCAGCAGTTGAGCGCAACCATTGCTAAAAAAAATCAGTGATCGTTATGCGTCTTCTGAACGACTTCATACATTAGCTGTCGAAATCAACTCTCAAAGGTACACACCAACATGTTGTCTCTCAAGAAAAATTAAAAATTCATATAAAATTACGCACAATAAATGGAAAATAAATTTGCTTCTATAAAAAATTTCTTAAATCAGTATGCAGCTCTTAAGAAAAAAATGCTCGTACATCTCGTCGCTACCATGTCCAACTATCGAATGTGAAAATCGGCACTTTTCAAAATTTTGATTTGCCACTAATAATTTTATTTCGTATAGCAGCATTGCTTAAGTTATTGTTTTTGACAACTTATTTGTTGGTTAATGACTGCAAATAATTTTATAGAAAATTAGAATCGAGAAATAATACTTTCAGAAAAATTTAAGTACATACATAGATTTAAAAAGCTGCTTGAATA
>NW_016157528.1:264212-264625 GCF_001687245.7 Rhagoletis zephyria
CCCAATGTGTTGGGAGTAGAGTACAATGCAAGGACAAGAATGATAGAATATTTCTCTCAATCGTGATGCAAGGAGTACTTATTGAACGAAATGCGGCAAATACACTTGCGCTGGACTCTAATATGTATGTATGCACCAACTCAAATTAGCATTAAATATGTATGTAGTTTGTTGTTGTATGTATGTACATTAGACTGCATCACTCCCCATACAAAAAAAAATCGGTACTATTTTTCCATTGGAATTATAAAATCTATTATATTTTAAGACGTCCACCAAAATATTTCGAAAAAATATTAAGGTTTAAGTGAGCTGGACCAATTTCAAAATACTTCCAAATCTGGAGTTTTTTCTGAATAAAAATAGTTTCTTAAAATTTTTTTTGAAAAAATCGCCTCAAACGACAAAACGGG
>NW_016157529.1:0-2262 GCF_001687245.7 Rhagoletis zephyria
TAGTTTAAGAGACAGATCCCTTAGAATGAGCTTGCAGGTAGCGAGCCGCTTGCCTAATCCCTTCCAGGCCCGCGAAAGTGGACCGGATGTGCCCTCTCTTGCAAGTTCGTCCGCCTTTTCATTGCCTGGTATGTTCCGGTGTCCCGGAACCCACACCAAGTGAAGCGCAGACTGCTCAGCCATCTCGTTTAGAGATCTGCGACAGTCTGCTACGGTTTTTGAACTGCATGTGACGGAGTCGAGCGCTTTGAGTGCGGCCTGACTGTCTGAGTAAATGAAGATATCGTTATAAATGACTTCTCTTGTACGTAGGTGTTCAACCCCTTCCTGTATAGCAGCGACCTCAGCTTGAAAGACGCTGCAGTGATTGGGTAAGCGAAAACATATTTCCAGCCCCAACCGCGCTGAGAAGACCCCCCTCCTACCTTGTCGTCTAGCTTAGAGCCATCAGTGTAGATGTGGAGTGATCCGTTTTCATCGGGAGCCCCTCCTGACCAGAATTTTCTATCTGGAATGAAAATCCTATACCTCTTTGTGAAGTTCAACCTTGGTGCACAGTAATCCGTGTCCGGTATATTTACGTTCTTTAAGATTGCGATGTGGCCTTCCTGAGTGTCCATCCAGCCTGGTAGTTCCCTCAACCTCAAGGCGGCACACCCTGCTGATTGTTTCCCAACAATTTCAATTGGCAAGATGTCGAGCAGCACGCACATAGCCTACGATGGAGTTGTGCGCAGAGCCCCACAGATGCAGAGCATCGCAGTTCTTTGCACCTTTTGGAGTGCTTCAGTTGTAGATTTCCTGTTGAGACTTGGCCACCATACCAAGACCCCATGTAATAGAATCGGCCTAACAACTACCGTGTATACCCAGTACAGGATGCTAGGGGACAGCCCCCAGCTACGCCCAATCGCCCCCTTACAGCTGTAGAGGGCTACCGTCGCTTTTTTAACACACTCTTGTATATTTTGCGCCCAGCTCAGCTTTTTGTCCAGGACTACGCCTAGATATTTTGCGGTCTCCCCTAGCTTCAGAATCTTATTTCCTATGGCAGGGAGCTGAAGTGAGGGGATCTTGTACTTCCTGGTCCATCTTTCGATTAACCTTAGTCTGTCCTGCATAATGTCACACAGAGTTTGTGGAAATTTTTCACTCACAACCACCGCAAGGTCGTCAGCATACGCAATGACCTTGGCGCCTCCCTCCCTTCCAGGGTCTGCAATAACTCATTTATCGCCATGACCCATAAAAGGGGGGAGAGTCTGTCCAGCGACACCCCCGCCAGTTCCGCTCGCACGACCCAGCCTACTAGCAGCTGTCGTATAAGCGACACCAGCTGTGAGTCGATGCCCAGATCCGTTAGAGCTGATGTGATTGCTTCAGGTGTGATGTTGTTGAAAGCACCCTCAATGTCTAAGAATGCTATCAAGGTGTATTCCTTTATCGCAAGGGATTTCTCAATATGCGCCACGATTTCGTTGTAGTGCTGTTTCGGTGGACTTCCCCTTCGTATAGGCATGCTGCGAAGCCATAAGTTTGTCTGCAACCGATTCCCTAAGAAAGGATTCAATCAGTCGCTCCATTATCTTGAGCTGGAAAGATGATAGACTAATAGGTCTAAAATCTTTGGCGCTAGTATGGGATGTTCTTCCCGCTCTAGGAATGAAGACAACCCTTAACTTTTGCCAGGTCTCCGGAATGTAGTTAATAGTGAGGACTCCCTTAAAAATAGCATACAGCCATTTTGAGCTTAGCTCCATAGATTGCTGCAGCTGAATCGGTGTAATACCATTTGGACCCGCAGATTTGTAAGGCTTGAAGGATCCTATTGCCCACATTAGTTTTTCTTTGGTGATAAGGTCTGCCGTAACCTGTTGACCGCTTTTCTCTCATATTGGCTCGTTTAGTGGCTGCTCGGTGGCGCCTGGAAAGTGCGTTCTCAGAAGATGGTCCAGGGATTCCTCCCCAGTTTCCGTCCACGCTCCGTCGGATCTTAGCAAGCATCCCGAGGCGATACGAGGTGAACTAGAGAGAACCTTCCTGAGCCTAGAACCTTCTGAAACGGATTCCATACCACTGCATAAGTTCCTCCATGAGGATGTCTTGCTCTTCCTTAATAGTTTCATGTAATCTTTCAAGTTTAACTTATAGATTTTCCATTGCATATCGCCTCCCGAGGATTTTGCGAGATTGAAGGCTCTACGACAATTTTTGCGGGCCTCGTCAAACTCTGAACTCCACCAGGGTGGGTTCTTTTTGCCT
>NW_016157529.1:10161-15370 GCF_001687245.7 Rhagoletis zephyria
GTTTTTCCCGCTTTAGGAATGAAGACAACCTTTGACCTTTGCCAGGTCTCCGGAATGTAGTTGAGAGTGAGGACTCCCTTAAAAATAACATACAGCCATTTTGAGCTTAGCTCCATAGATTGCTGTAGCTGAATCGGTGTAACACCATCTGGACCCGCAGATTTGTAAGGCTTGAAGGACCCTATTGCCCACATCAGTTTTTCTTTGGTGATGAGGTCTACCGTAACCGGTTGACCTCTATTTCTTATTGGCCCGTTCAATGGCTGCTCGGTGGCGCCTGGAAAGTGCGTTCTCAGAAGATGGTCCAGGGATTCCTCCCCAGTTTCCGTCCACGCTCCGTCGGATCTTAGCAAGCATCCCGAGGCGATACGAGGTGAACTAGAGAGAACCTTCCTGAGCCTAGAACCTTCTGAAACGGATTCCATACCACTGCATAAGTTCCTCCATGAGGATGTCTTGCTCTTCCTTAATAGTTTCATGTAATCTTTCAAGTTTAACTTATAGATTTTCCATTGCATATCGCCTCCCGAGGATTTTGCGAGATTGAAGGCTCTACGACAATTTTTGCGGGCCTCGTCAAACTCTGAACTCCACCAGGGTGGGTTCTTTTTGCCTCTCGGCTTTACCTGATCCACAGCTTTGCCACACGCCGCAGTAAAACAATTTGCCAGCCTATCTAGGTCCCTANATGGGGCAGGCCTGATCCACAACTTTGCCACACGCCGCAGTAAAACAATTTGCCAGCCTATCTAGGTCCCTAGAGTTCCCTGGAATTGCTAGTGTGGTTCTTTAGAGCCGCTTATCAAGCTCTTTTCTGTACTTATGCCAATCGGCTTTCTTTAGATTTCTTCTGGGAGGCACCTTGGAGGGACCCCATCTAAGTCGAATTGGATGAAGCGGTGATCAGAGAAGGAATGCTCATCAAGCGCCCTCCAGTTCCTGATCATAATCTCCGCATCTTCTTAGACGAGGGTAACATCCAGGACCTCTCTTCTGCTCTTCGTTATGAAGGTAGGCTCGCTACCCCTATTGCTTATAACTAAGTTAGATTTTAGTATGCATTCAAAGAGTGACTAAACCCGTTCATTGATGTCTCCGCTTCCCCATGTGCTATGGTGTGCATTTGCATCACCTCCTAAAATCAGGGCCCCGTCCCAGCGCTCGACCAACTGTTCGACCGGTAAGGTTGGAACAGGCCTGCCATGTGCCAGATACTTCGAGGCAAGCCTTATTTGTCGTCCGTCCGCCTCCAGACTGACGGTGGTGGTGTCCTCGTCACTGAACTGAGGAAGAAACAATATTTTTAGTTTGGTACTTACAAGAATGCAGGCCCTTGGTTTACCTATGGTAGCTCCACTTATCAAAGTGTGCTCTGCCGACTTCAGCCCGCAAATTCTATGCCCTATCACCCAAGGCTCCTCGATGAGGGCGATGTCTGCTGCCCCTTTTGAGAGCTGGAGCAGCGGTGCAGCCGACGCTGCTTTGCTGTGGTGAAGATTAATCTGGAGGACGCGAACCATCTTGGCCGCACCTTCCCACCCCCTCCACCACTGTTGAGTTCGCCTCGTCGTCGTCTGACATCAGCTCCTCTTCTGTGTATTGCCGGAAGATATGGTCGACTCGCAGAGAGGATGTAGATGAGGCGTATCCACCAGCCAGGTCATCCATCGGATTGGCCTGGTTGGATTCCTCGACCACCTCATCCTCGCTATTGTCTTCTTCCGGCTCAACTTCGTTGCCTCTTGCTGCGTTTACGTCGACTCCTTGTTTAGCAGAAGGACCGCCTGACGAGTCGCCTTTGTGCTATGCTGCAGTCGCACCACCTTCCAATTGTGAGAGGGTAACTCGGGATTAAAGAGCCTTATAGTCTCAAGCACACTCTCAGGTCCGGTCGGTTTGGCCGGTATCCATGCCCTTGCTCTAGGCCTGGATGGGATGTCCTTGAAGTAGCATCGCTCCGGGGTAGACCTCTCCCAGTGTGGCCATCGCCTTCTTGTACAGGCCCGCAGACCTTTCGTCATCACACGCGACGACCTTGACGTTGCCTTGGAACCAACCCGCGTCCCGGCATATTGGAGGTGGTCCGGGGTGCTCTCGAAGCTCGCTAACGCAGATGTTCGCCAATTCCGCTTTAACCCATTTCCAATAAGCTCTAAGTGCCAATTCGTCTTCCTGGTTCTCATCGAGCACACCCAGGAGGATCCGAATTTTGGCTACCTCAGCGAAAGAGGGGCCTTGCGTCTTGGCCCTCTTCGCCTTGTTTTGCGCAACTTCCATCGATCTGTTGCGCTTTCCCGAGCACCGGCAGCTGATAGTCGGGCACTATCGTCATTGCCCACGCTATTTCCGACCGGATCTCTTCCACGTGACAGGGCAGCGCCCTGCTACACAGGTCCGGTGTTAAAGCGGATCTCTTCAAGATCCTCATGGCAGCCTTCCGGTGCTTACAAATGGCTGCGATTGGTGGTGGCCTGTCATCAGGCCTTGTGAAAGCAGTAGGTGTAGGGGGAGGCGGGGTCCGCGCATCAGCTCTAGCGCCCCCTGGGGCTGCAAGCTGCAAGCCAGGTTTGCCTTGACTGGTGCCAGGAAAATCCCGTTTCGGTTCTCCAACCCTATTCCATTCCGCTTTTGTGGATGCGCGAGACCCCGGCATCGCCAGAGGCTTGCGTTCTCCACTGATGTTGGCCACATCATGGCTAGTACAGGGACCCTGCATCGCATGGGCCCCATGGTGTCTGGGCAATTGCCCTTCCGACTTTTTATGAGTGCCGGTCTCAATTTCCGTTGTTGTTGTTGTTGTTTTTTGTTTGGTTGTATTTTTCTTCTTTGTATCGCTCATATTCCCACGAGTCGCGGAGAAAGGGTTCGTCGGCCCCGGGCAGAGATCCGCAGAACCCAGGGTAAGGCCATAGAATGCAACCGGGTCCGGCCTGGTTCCCAGAGGGCTCCGTTAGCGACTGGGATATTTAGGGGCTCCCAGCCAGGCTGATCCTCAGTACGGTACGCGTAACGCCTTGATCCAGCCCCTACCCCCAGACCACGATCAAGGACCATTTCCGTATGNATTTTGGCTACCTCAGCGAAAGAGGGGCCTTGCGTCTTGGCCCTCTTCGCCTTGTTTTGCGCAACTTCCATCGATCTGTTGCGCTTTCCCGAGCACCGGCAGCTGATAGTCGGGCACTATCGTCATTGCCCACGCTATTTCCGACCGGATCTCTTCCACGTGACAGGGCAGCGCCCTGCTACACAGGTCCGGTGTTAAAGCGGATCTCTTCAAGATCCTCATGGCAGCCTTCCGGTGCTTACAAATGGCTGCGATTGGTGGTGGCCTGTCATCAGGCCTTGTGAAAGCAGTAGGTGTAGGGGGAGGCGGGGTCCGCGCATCAGCTCTAGCGCCCCCTGGGGCTGCAAGCTGCAAGCCAGGTTTGCCTTGACTGGTGCCAGGAAAATCCCGTTTCGGTTCTCCAACCCTATTCCATTCCGCTTTTGTGGATGCGCGAGACCCCGGCATCGCCAGAGGCTTGCGTTCTCCACTGATGTTGGCCACATCATGGCTAGTACAGGGACCCTGCATCGCATGGGCCCCATGGTGTCTGGGCAATTGCCCTTCCGACTTTTTATGAGTGCCGGTCTCAATTTCCGTTGTTGTTGTTGTTGTTTTTTGTTTGGTTGTATTTTTCTTCTTTGTATCGCTCATATTCCCACGAGTCGCGGAGAAAGGGTTCGTCGGCCCCGGGCAGAGATCCGCAGAACCCAGGGTAAGGCCATAGAATGCAACCGGGTCCGGCCTGGTTCCCAGAGGGCTCCGTTAGCGACTGGGATATTTAGGGGCTCCCAGCCAGGCTGATCCTCAGTACGGTACGCGTAACGCCTTGATCCAGCCCCTACCCCCAGACCACGATCAAGGACCATTTCCGTATGGCATAGTGATGAAAGAACACATAAGCACACAGCACTGATCCCTGATCTTAGCTGGACCCCTCCCGAGATCGCACGAGATTGCTCTGTTGTGCCCATTTCCAGCCGGCACCCTCGCGGAGGATTTTCGCCAGCCCAATTCAAACAAAAAAAAACTTTAGGATTTTCTTAAGGTTTTTACATAACGTTGTAACTTCCTTAAACTCTACTGTAAAAAGTAAGAAGATGATTTAATTATAGTTGACGTGTTTCAGATAATGTTTGATATGCCTAAGAAATTAATACAAAAAAAATATCAATCCTTTTATGGGCATATCGCCGGGTCGTTACGTACCAGTTGCGATAATAGGTTTGTTCCATAAGCTACTCGAAGTAACTTCGAGTTACACATACGCGTTCCACAAGTAAGTTTTAGATTTTCTTTGATATACGCTCACAGAGTGAACTTTGCTCGAGTTTTTCTACAAGTAGCTTGTGGAACAAACCTAATACCGTGGGCTTATATTCAATAGCCTCTATCTGCAATTTTCACAAAAACCACTTTGTAATGTTAGAACCCATCTGGGTCTTATTTGTCAGCACTGGTGTTAATTCCGACTTTGCAATTTAAAAGTAAATTCTTCTGTCAAGCGTAATACTAGGTCAGCATTAACATCACCGAGGACAGTTAAGTCTTAGATGGATTTTTATATTAGAATCTCATTTTTGTGAAAAATGCAGATAGAGGGTATTTAATATAAGCCCTCGATATGTCGGAGGTTTAATTATTTAAAAAGAAGGCTGACGTTTTTTTGTCGGGTGTTGCTAGTTATCTCGAAACTAACTTTCAGTTTAATAACGAGAAAGTTGAATATTCGAATGGCTTTTGCCAATAACTTACAATTCTTTTTTCACAATTTACTCACACTGCAAAAGCGTTTTGCATACAAGATATAGAGTTAGATACTCTGTTTAGCGAATTCTTAGCATTTCAAAGTTTTTGCGTAGTTGAAAAAATTAACTTAAGCCATGAGGAATTATAGATGAAGTTTGAAAAAATATGATTTTTGTTTTTGTTTTTCAATACCACACTGAAACGAAGCAACTGAGAAGATCTTAAGTATAAAGTTTTGTTCCTGGCGCAAAGAAAGAAACCGGCTTCTAATAAAAAATTTTTAAAGTGATCTTCATATTAAAAGTAATTTTAAAATGAAAAATAAAGAATTCTTTGACTATTTAAACACTGAAGATGGAAATGATCTCATTATTGCTATTCAAAAATGTCGTAAATATAAAATACTGTGTATAGTGA
>NW_016157529.1:15779-25773 GCF_001687245.7 Rhagoletis zephyria
GGGACCCCATCTAAGTCGAATTGGATGAAGCGGTGATCAGAGAAGGAATGCTCATCAAGCGCCCTCCAGTTCCTGATCATAATCTCCGCATCTTCTTAGACGAGGGTAACATCCAGGACCTCTCTTCTGCTCTTCGTTATGAAGGTAGGCTCGCTACCCCTATTGCTTATAACTAAGTTAGATTTTAGTATGCATTCAAAGAGTGACTAAACCCGTTCATTGATGTCTCCGCTTCCCCATGTGCTATGGTGTGCATTTGCATCACCTCCTAAAATCAGGGCCCCGTCCCAGCGCTCGACCAACTGTTCGACCGGTAAGGTTGGAACAGGCCTGCCATGTGCCAGATACTTCGAGGCAAGCCTTATTTGTCGTCCGTCCGCCTCCAGACTGACGGTGGTGGTGTCCTCGTCACTGAACTGAGGAAGAAACAATATTTTTAGTTTGGTACTTACAAGAATGCAGGCCCTTGGTTTACCTATGGTAGCTCCACTTATCAAAGTGTGCTCTGCCGACTTCAGCCCGCAAATTCTATGCCCTATCACCCAAGGCTCCTCGATGAGGGCGATGTCTGCTGCCCCTTTTGAGAGCTGGAGCAGCGGTGCAGCCGACGCTGCTTTGCTGTGGTGAAGATTAATCTGGAGGACGCGAACCATCTTGGCCGCACCTTCCCACCCCCTCCACCACTGTTGAGTTCGCCTCGTCGTCGTCTGACATCAGCTCCTCTTCTGTGTATTGCCGGAAGATATGGTCGACTCGCAGAGAGGATGTAGATGAGGCGTATCCACCAGCCAGGTCATCCATCGGATTGGCCTGGTTGGATTCCTCGACCACCTCATCCTCGCTATTGTCTTCTTCCGGCTCAACTTCGTTGCCTCTTGCTGCGTTTACGTCGACTCCTTGTTTAGCAGAAGGACCGCCTGACGAGTCGCCTTTGTGCTATGCTGCAGTCGCACCACCTTCCAATTGTGAGAGGGTAACTCGGGATTAAAGAGCCTTATAGTCTCAAGCACACTCTCAGGTCCGGTCGGTTTGGCCGGTATCCATGCCCTTGCTCTAGGCCTGGATGGGATGTCCTTGAAGTAGCATCGCTCCGGGGTAGACCTCTCCCAGTGTGGCCATCGCCTTCTTGTACAGGCCCGCAGACCTTTCGTCATCACACGCGACGACCTTGACGTTGCCTTGGAACCAACCCGCGTCCCGGCATATTGGAGGTGGTCCGGGGTGCTCTCGAAGCTCGCTAACGCAGATGTTCGCCAATTCCGCTTTAACCCATTTCCAATAAGCTCTAAGTGCCAATTCGTCTTCCTGGTTCTCATCGAGCACACCCAGGAGGATCCGAATTTTGGCTACCTCAGCGAAAGAGGGGCCTTGCGTCTTGGCCCTCTTCGCCTTGTTTTGCGCAACTTCCATCGATCTGTTGCGCTTTCCCGAGCACCGGCAGCTGATAGTCGGGCACTATCGTCATTGCCCACGCTATTTCCGACCGGATCTCTTCCACGTGACAGGGCAGCGCCCTGCTACACAGGTCCGGTGTTAAAGCGGATCTCTTCAAGATCCTCATGGCAGCCTTCCGGTGCTTACAAATGGCTGCGATTGGTGGTGGCCTGTCATCAGGCCTTGTGAAAGCAGTAGGTGTAGGGGGAGGCGGGGTCCGCGCATCAGCTCTAGCGCCCCCTGGGGCTGCAAGCTGCAAGCCAGGTTTGCCTTGACTGGTGCCAGGAAAATCCCGTTTCGGTTCTCCAACCCTATTCCATTCCGCTTTTGTGGATGCGCGAGACCCCGGCATCGCCAGAGGCTTGCGTTCTCCACTGATGTTGGCCACATCATGGCTAGTACAGGGACCCTGCATCGCATGGGCCCCATGGTGTCTGGGCAATTGCCCTTCCGACTTTTTATGAGTGCCGGTCTCAATTTCCGTTGTTGTTGTTGTTGTTTTTTGTTTGGTTGTATTTTTCTTCTTTGTATCGCTCATATTCCCACGAGTCGCGGAGAAAGGGTTCGTCGGCCCCGGGCAGAGATCCGCAGAACCCAGGGTAAGGCCATAGAATGCAACCGGGTCCGGCCTGGTTCCCAGAGGGCTCCGTTAGCGACTGGGATATTTAGGGGCTCCCAGCCAGGCTGATCCTCAGTACGGTACGCGTAACGCCTTGATCCAGCCCCTACCCCCAGACCACGATCAAGGACCATTTCCGTATGGCATAGTGATGAAAGAACACATAAGCACACAGCACTGATCCCTGATCTTAGCTGGACCCCTCCCGAGATCGCACGAGATTGCTCTGTTGTGCCCATTTCCAGCCGGCACCCTCGCGGAGGATTTTCGCCAGCCCAATTCAAACAAAAAAAAACTTTAGGATTTTCTTAAGGTTTTTACATAACGTTGTAACTTCCTTAAACTCTACTGTAAAAAGTAAGAAGATGATTTAATTATAGTTGACGTGTTTCAGATAATGTTTGATATGCCTAAGAAATTAATACAAAAAAAATATCAATCCTTTTATGGGCATATCGCCGGGTCGTTACGTACCAGTTGCGATAATAGGTTTGTTCCATAAGCTACTCGAAGTAACTTCGAGTTACACATACGCGTTCCACAAGTAAGTTTTAGATTTTCTTTGATATACGCTCACAGAGTGAACTTTGCTCGAGTTTTTCTACAAGTAGCTTGTGGAACAAACCTAATACCGTGGGCTTATATTCAATAGCCTCTATCTGCAATTTTCACAAAAACCACTTTGTGATGTTAGAACCCATCTGGGTCTTATTTGTCAGCACTGGTGTTAATTCCGACTTTGCAATTTAAAAGTAAATTCTTCTGTCAAGCGTGATACTAGGTCAGCATTAACATCACCGAGGACAGTTAAGTCTTAGATGGATTTTTATATTAGAATCTCATTTTTGTGAAAAATGCAGATAGAGGGTATTTAATATAAGCCCTCGATATGTCGGAGGTTTAATTATTTAAAAAGAAGGCTGACGTTTTTTTGTCGGGTGTTGCTAGTTATCTCGAAACTAACTTTCAGTTTAATAACGAGAAAGTTGAATATTCGAATGGCTTTTGCCAATAACTTACAATTCTTTTTTCACAATTTACTCACACTGCAAAAGCGTTTTGCATACAAGATATAGAGTTAGATACTCTGTTTAGCGAATTCTTAGCATTTCAAAGTTTTTGCGTAGTTGAAAAAATTAATTTAAGCCATGAGGAATTATAGATGAAGTTTGAAAAAATATGATTTTTGTTTTTGTTTTTCAATACCACACTGAAACGAAGCAACTGAGAAGATCTTAAGTATAAAGTTTTGTTCCTGGCGCAAAGAAAGAAACCGGCTTCTAATAAAAAATTTTTAAAGTGATCTTCATATTAAAAGTAATTTTAAAATGAAAAATAAAGAATTCTTTGACTATTTAAACACTGAAGATGGAAATGATCTCATTATTGCTATTCAAAAATGTCGTAAATATAAAATACTGTGTATAGTGACGTGTATACTCATGTTAAAATGAATAACACTTTTCTTATGAACTATATTTTATATATACACCAAAATATTGTTAAAAAACACTACTATGGCGTTTTAAAATATTATCTGATACTTACATTCATAATTTTGCTTTGAAGAAAAATGTACTGAAAAGTACCGATTTTTTTAGCATGAAAAAAAGTCTAACGTACTGATTTCGCGTATAAAAGTCTGGCAACAAAATATGTGGCAGCACCTCCAATCATGCCAGAAGAAATCGACCGTCGTGCAATAATCATTGATTTTTATTAATTTGAATTGGCATCCTTACAATAAAATTATGTATGCATATAAAGTCTATAAAATACATAAATAAAAATTTGGCGCTTTTTCAAATTCAAAACTTCGCAATACTGCTTTTTGTTCGATGCTTCCTCTTTTTCTTGTCGAGTTCGTCTTGCTCTCTCATTCTGGTATTTATTGACGTCACGGCCATTTGCGCTCAGCTCGATTGGCGCAATCTTGTATTCCATCATTCTTGATTCGCATTGACATCAACGATTAGCGTTGCTAGCAATGTTGCCAGTTTATCCTTTTTGAGGCTAGATCCATCTTTTTTCTTTGTCGTTCAGCTTCGAAAGTTAGGATTTAGCTTCGTGGCCTTTTTCTAGCCTTTTCTTATTTTCAAACTAGCATTTTTTTAAGGACAATCCTCTACAAAAACGACGTATTCTATTACATCTCCTCCACAGTAGTCGCATACGGTTGCCAGACGTACTGATTTTATCAGTACAGTACTGATTTTTCAACTCTTGAACTGATTTTATTCATTTCTTCAATCAGTACGCTAATGTCCTGATTTTTCACAATTTGTACTGATTTCTACTGAATTTTCAATTCAAACAAAAAACTTTAGGATTTTCTTAAGGTTTTTACATAACGTTGTAACTTCCTTAAACTGTACTGTAAAAAGTAAGAACATGTTTCAAATAATGTTTGATATGCCCAAGAAATTAATACAAAAAAAAATATCAATCGTTTTATGGGCATATCGCCGTGTCGTTACGTACCAGTTGCTACTCTAAGTAACTTCGAGTTACACATACGCGTTTTACAAGTAAGTTTTAGAGTTTCATTGATATACGCTCACAGTTTCAACTTTGCTCGAGTTTTTCTACAAGTAGTTTGTGGAACAAACCTAATATCGAAGGCTTATATTCAATAGCCTCTATCTGGGATTTTCACAAGAACAACCTTGTGAGCCCATCTGGGTCTTATTTGTCATCACTGGTGTTAATTCTGACTTTGCAATTTAAAAGTAAATTCTTCTGTCAAGCGTGATACAAGGTCAGCATTAACATCACCGATGACAGTTAAGTCTTAGGTGGATTTTTATATTAGAATCTCCTTTTTGTGAAAAATGCAGATAGAGGGTATTGAATACAAGCCCTCGATCTGTTGGAGGTTTAATTATTAATAAGGAAGGCTTACCTTTGTTTGTCGGCGTTGCTAGTTATCTCGAAAATTACTTTCAGTTTAATAACAACAAATTTGAATACTCGAATGGCTTTTGCCTATAACTTACAATTAACTTTTTACCCTTTACTCACATCGTAAAAGAGTTTTGCATACAAGATATAGAGTTAGATACTCTATTTTTGCGTAGTTGAAAAAATTAATTTAAGCCGTGAGGAATTATAGTTGAAGTCCATAAATAGTTGTACTTTTCCACAGTTAGAATTAATATGTATTTTTTTTTTTCAATACGACACTCAAACGAAGTAACTGAGAGGATCTTAAGTATAAAGTTTTCTTCCTGGCGCAAAGAAAGAAACCGGCTTCTAAATAAAATTTCATACTAAAAGTAATATTAAAATGAAAAATATAGAATTCTTTGACTATTTAGATACTGAAGATGGAAATGATCTCATTATTGATATTCAAAAATGTCGTAAATATAAAGTATTGTGTATAATGATGTGTACACTCAAGTTAAAATGAATAACACTTTTCTTATAAACAATTTTTTGTTTATATACCAAAATATTGTTAAAAACAACTACTTTGGCGTTTTAAAGTATCATCTGATACTTACATTCATAATTTTGCTTTGAATAAAAATGTACTGAAAAGTCTAACGTCATGATTTCGCTAATAAAAGATCTGGCAACCCTATAGTCGCAGGGCCAGTAGACATAAATTGCATTAATTTAAAAGCACTTGGTAATTTTCTTTAATGTATAGAGTCAGAAACAATCAGCACGATTCGGAATATATTTATAGTAAAAGCCTATAACGAAAGAGTAATTACATTGTAAAAAAAAATAATAACAAGTTATGGCTCTGATATTTCAGGCCCTTTAAAAAGCCCGGCCCGGGGGGATTCACCCCTTTCCAACCACAGGCCCGACAGGCTTACGCATATGAGTTCCGGTTCATGTTTGAAACTTTGAAGGCATACTTTGAAGCACCCGTGTTGGGTTAAACAGTTTGTCAAATAAAAATCGTTTTCGCCGTTTAATTTGCTTCATTTGCGTGTAAATCCAATTGAAACATTCACGATTGTAATCGTATTGTAGTGTAGCGATGGGCATAATGTGCACATACGGGCGAAATGCCCAAACGTGCAAACCGCGGGCAAATGTGCAAACCGTTGGGTAGATGAGGTGAGGTAATTATGTGGGGGGGGGCGAAACAGAAAATTTTGCGCGAATTGCATCTGTATGTGTGATCGGAATGAAGGAACAAGTATATGTTAGTAATGTGAGACCCCATGGCTGCCAACTTTCTTAAAAACACCAAAACTTGTGACAAATCACAACATCATACATACTTATGTGTATAAAAAGATTTTCGTATCCAGAATAAAATGCACTAAATAAGCACTGAACATGGCGGGAAAGGTATTCTAATAGTATTATATAGTTGTCGAATATTTTTAGGTATTTTCGGCTCAGCTAACATGAAAAAAGCTGCATGTATGCATATCTATATATTCTTGATGATGATTTTAGCGATGCAAATTGAAGTGTATGTATTAGGGATGCCAAAATATCAGGAAAATTGGGATCCCGGGTTTTCGGGATATTTTTTAGGTAATCCCGGGATTCCGGGATTCATCCCGGGATTCAAATTGAGTCATAAATTTTATGAATTTGAGTAAAAATTCAATACCTGAAAGCATTTAAACATACCATTAAATTAAACTATTTAAAACTTACGATAAACTGATTGTAAAACTCATATATCGCTAGCTTAGAGTGAAAAGTTGCTAACTTCACTTTTAATGAAAAATCATATTTTGATATAGGAGGCTTGATAAATTAAAATTGCATCGTTTCGAAAAGGGTAAAGGTTCTTGTTTTATGTTTTCTCGTTCATATTCAATGAAAGGAAAATTTGCTAAGGCCAAAAAAGCTCCGAAAATTCGATAAGGCCAAAAAAGTTCGGAATCTTTTAATAAAGATCGAATCCCTCAGATTCGTATGGAGTTTTGCTTTGCTTTAAACAGACAAAATGTTGTATTCAAAGTTTTGCGAAATACTTGAAGAAAATGGCTATACGAAGTTTTTTCCTCTCCTGTACAATTTTTACATTGGGACTTAGCAACTTTGCACTCTACGCTTGCGATATTTATTAAATCAATCAGACAAATTTTAATGTAAAACATTTTTTTAATTGTATTTAAAAACCCATGTGATTGAGGAACGTTTACATCACAAATAATAATTTAAATACCAGGTACNAGGAACAAGTATATGTTAGTAATGTGAGACCCCATGGCTGCCAACTTTCTTAAAAACACCAAAACTTGTGACAAATCACAACATCATACATACTTATGTGTATAAAAAGATTTTCGTATCCAGAATAAAATGCACTAAATAAGCACTGAACATGGCGGGAAAGGTATTCTAATAGTATTATATAGTTGTCGAATATTTTTAGGTATTTTCGGCTCAGCTAACATGAAAAAAGCTGCATGTATGCATATCTATATATTCTTGATGATGATTTTAGCGATGCAAATTGAAGTGTATGTATTAGGGATGCCAAAATATCAGGAAAATTGGGATCCCGGGTTTTCGGGATATTTTTTAGGTAATCCCGGGATTCCGGGATTCATCCCGGGATTCAAATTGAGTCATAAATTTTATGAATTTGAGTAAAAATTCAATACCTGAAAGCATTTAAACATACCATTAAATTAAACTATTTAAAACTTACGATAAACTGATTGTAAAACTCATATATCGCTAGCTTAGAGTGAAAAGTTGCTAACTTCACTTTTAATGAAAAATCATATTTTGATATAGGAGGCTTGATAAATTAAAATTGCATCGTTTCGAAAAGGGTAAAGGTTCTTGTTTTATGTTTTCTCGTTCATATTCAATGAAAGGAAAATTTGCTAAGGCCAAAAAAGCTCCGAAAATTCGATAAGGCCAAAAAAGTTCGGAATCTTTTAATAAAGATCGAATCCCTCAGATTCGTATGGAGTTTTGCTTTGCTTTAAACAGACAAAATGTTGTATTCAAAGTTTTGCGAAATACTTGAAGAAAATGGCTATACGAAGTTTTTTCCTCTCCTGTACAATTTTTACATTGGGACTTAGCAACTTTGCACTCTACGCTTGCGATATTTATTAAATCAATCAGACAAATTTTAATGTAAAACATTTTTTTAATTGTATTTAAAAACCCATGTGATTGAGGAACGTTTACATCACAAATAATAATTTAAATACCAGGTACTTTTGAAAGTAACGATTAATAANGCGATGCAAATTGAAGTGTATGTATTAGGGATGCCAAAATATCAGGAAAATTGGGATCCCGGGTTTTCGGGATATTTTTTAGGTAATCCCGGGATTCCGGGATTCATCCCGGGATTCAAATTGAGTCATAAATTTTATGAATTTGAGTAAAAATTCAATACCTGAAAGCATTTAAACATACCATTAAATTAAACTATTTAAAACTTACGATAAACTGATTGTAAAACTCATATATCGCTAGCTTAGAGTGAAAAGTTGCTAACTTCACTTTTAATGAAAAATCATATTTTGATATAGGAGGCTTGATAAATTAAAATTGCATCGTTTCGAAAAGGGTAAAGGTTCTTGTTTTATGTTTTCTCGTTCATATTCAATGAAAGGAAAATTTGCTAAGGCCAAAAAAGCTCCGAAAATTCGATAAGGCCAAAAAAGTTCGGAATCTTTTAATAAAGATCGAATCCCTCAGATTCGTATGGAGTTTTGCTTTGCTTTAAACAGACAAAATGTTGTATTCAAAGTTTTGCGAAATACTTGAAGAAAATGGCTATACGAAGTTTTTTCCTCTCCTGTACAATTTTTACATTGGGACTTAGCAACTTTGCACTCTACGCTTGCGATATTTATTAAATCAATCAGACAAATTTTAATGTAAAACATTTTTTTAATTGTATTTAAAAACCCATGTGATTGAGGAACGTTTACATCACAAATAATAATTTAAATACCAGGTACTTTTGAAAGTAACGATTAATAAAAAAAAACATTAACCAAAAATATACAAAAACAATTTTTCTAAACATGTTTATTCTACTCTATAAAGAAATGGCGAATAGAGAATTTTTTGCAATTTTTTTCGCCATTTACTAGAAATTTTGAAGGTGTACGAGTCAAACGGATCTCAGAATCGGATTCAGCGGGTCGAAATANTAACCAAAAATATACAAAAACAATTTTTCTAAACATGTTTATTCTACTCTATAAAGAAATGGCGAATAGAGAATTTTTTGCAATTTTTTTCGCCATTTACTAGAAATTTTGAAGGTGTACGAGTCAAACGGATCTCAGAATCGGATTCAGCGGGTCGAAATACATGTTGGTAGTTGGGTCTGGTTACAAACACACACCCCTTTTTTTGCCGGTGTTGTTATTATTGCACTTAAAATGTTTTCGTAAGAGCAGCAAAACATTCAAAGCGGAGTCTTCTAAGCTTGACCTGCAGTTTTTACATACAAAACCTACTGATGAAAAACATATTTCGGCATCAACACTTTTAGGCTGCACTGCCAAAAGGTAGACATAATCCATTTGAAGATAATGACCCCTATGAAACATTACAAAATATTTGAAATTCTTTTACCAGCACGTCGGTCAAATTATAAGTTTTTCGATTTGAGGAAGTTTTTATAATAATAATATCCCAACGGTTTTTACCCTCCATTCCCGCCCATCCGCACGAGGGGCGCAGTCCGCATGACGTACGGAACCAATATTTTAAATTTTTGTGCCGAGTCACGATAGGCAGGAGTTTGTTAAGTGTCGAGATCTAAAACTGTTCAGCTACAGAACTAAATTCATCAGCTGATTTTATGTATTTATGTCAATAATTCACTTATTGAGAGAGGAGAGTATCGCTTTCTTAATGCTGAAAAGCGGATCTGATATATCAAACGTGCTGGAATGAGAGTTAAAATCCTGGCATAAGCAACGGAGTGGGTCGTGCAATTCAAAATTGGTTTTACAAGCTTTCAGAAATATG